>NW_007726217.1:519311-568038 GCF_000696425.1 Galeopterus variegatus | reverse complement strand
GGGAGCGCCGCTGCGCTTCTCAAGCGGCGCACTATCCAGTGCGCCACCGGGCCGGCCCTAGTTTCAGTAATTTTAAATTCTCACATTACCTATTTTGAGTTGATTTTGATATATATGTCGAGAATTAAAGGTCTAATTTCATTCTTCTACATATGGATGTCCAGTTTTCTCAGCACCATTTATTGAAGGGGCCGGCCGCTCACTGGCTGAGTGAGGAGCGGGGGCAACACCGAGGGTTGCGATCCCGTGGCCGGTCCCGGTCCGGTACGGGCGCGACACTGAGGGTTGCAATCCGTTGCCGGTCACGAAAAAAGACAAAAAGACAAAAAAAATAAAATAAAATAAAATAAATAAATAAAATAAAAATAAATAAAAAAAAATTTCACTCTTAGAAGTAATAATTTGATTTTGGGAATTTTAGAACTTATGATTCTGGTCAAAAGTAATACATTTAATTTCTAGTTCTATAATACCAATATTAATTTTTTAAACATTAAAAACAAACTAATTTAATAAGCTATTTTTGGAATGCAAGATCACAAACCTTCCAATAAAACTGTTACTACTGATATTATTCTACTGTATATAAAAGCAGTATGCTGTAGGCAAGCGTTTTAAGTTCCTTCAGAATTTCACAAAGTTAACTAAAAAGAGGTGCTCTGGTCAAAAAAGATTTAGAAATAGATTAAAAGTTAATCAGGTTTCTTTTAACTAGCAAGTGACTCACTTGGTACCTGTAAACCAGTAATTCTCAACCTCGGTCATATATTTAAATTCCTTGAGAAGTTTTAAAATGCAGATTATTTAGGCTGTACCCAATTAAGTCAAAATTTCTAATTTAAATGCCAATAACAGCATATTGAAGCAAGTGATTCCACTCATTTTGGGGCAAGCCATTAAGCTACCTTTGAAAACAGAGAAAAACATTCAAGTGTTAAAATTAAGCTACACTCTTCCATGTCTGGATTTTATAATCACCCCTCTGCAATAACTCTCTACTTTGGTACTAATGAGACTTCAGAGAGAAGTCTCACAAACACCACCACATACCTGGTTCTGACTCCTGCTTCTGTAAAGGTGGGAAGAACCTCAGATAAGTCATCTTGGTACTGTACTTCAGAGTCCTGGTCCGTCTCATCACATGGGCAAAGGAAAGCTTCAAGTGCTCTGTAACATTCTTTAGTTGAAAGTATTTGGTATTGAAGAAAAGAAGGGTGTTTAAGAGGACAATTGGTGAGTAAGCGCCCAGCTGTTTACACTCCCACAAATGCTCTTCTTCAATGCGAGAGAACATGTAACCTACACAGAAGAAGTGGGGAAAAGAAACACTACTGAGCTCTTGCTAAACAAACTAAGTAATCTTTCAAATTTTAGGACAGGAAGATATGAAGGGAAAAGACTGTTCTTCTCTTTCCCCCTCTTCCTTATGCAGAAAAGCAGAATAGGCACTGCAAAGAAAAGGGCAGATGATTCCACTCAAGTAGACACCGTGAGCATTCTCTTGAAATAGTTTTAAACTATAGGTATTTTAGATCAGGGATTGGCAAGCTTTCCTATAAAGGGACAAAGAATAAATGTTTTTGGCTTTGTGGGCCACACAGGCTCTGAACAACTTTGTTGTTGTAGAAAGTAAGGAGCCATAGACAACACATAAAACAAACAGGTGTGGCTATAAACCAGTAAAATTTATTTATAGACAAATGTGAATTTCATAAAATTTTCATGTCACAAAATATTAGTTCTTTAAAAAATTTTTTTTCCAAAAAAAAAAAAGGGGGGGGCCGGCCCGGTGGCGCACTGCTACAGTGCGCCGCTTGAGAGTGCGGTGGCGCTCCCGCCGAGGGTTCGGATCCCACATACAGACCGGTTCCCGCTCACTGGCTGAGCGAGGTGCGGGAGCAACACCGAGGACTGCGATCCCGTTGCCGGTCCCGGTCCGGTACGGGCGCGACACTGAGGGTTGCGATCCGTTGCCGGACACGAAAAAAGACAAAAAGGAAAAAAAAAATTTTTCCCAATCATTAAAAAATATAAAAACCATTTTTTAGCTCACGGACTACAAAAACAGGGAGCAGGCCAGATGTGGCCAACTTCTGTTGTAGATCATTAAGCTTCCTGTTAATTGGGGTTCAATCCTATTTAGTCAAGATCATCGGAAGGCAGATAGCTCCCTCCCTCCCACCCCAGTCCCCCTTATTTTTAATTTATATTAACAGTGATTATTTCCTGATGACTTATCAGCAATTTTTCTTGAAAAGCAGAGGTCCTGCAGAAGAATTAAAGTACATGTACCTTTCTTTAGTTGCACCTTGCCCCTTAAATGTAGACCTTTCTAATGTTGTCTCCTTGATCCTCTTTGTTGCTGCTTCTGCACTCTTTTCTTGGAAGATTATCCACAAACACGATCTTTTGACTTTCAAATCTATGTTCCCAGTCCCCTCTCTGAAAGCTAAATGCATCAAACCACCATATTGTTCAGAATACTACAAAGATGCTCTGCAGCCCAAGAGAAAGGGGCACGTATGATCCTGAGCCTAACATTCAACATCTCCATTCATAGCTGAGGAGCCTGAGACCAGGAGTGAATTATTGACCATATGTCGTAAGGCAAGTCCAAGACAATTCAAGGATGAGGACTTAACTCTCTTAACAACCAATTCAATGTACATATAAACTACTGAAAAAGGCCACTGTTAGCAGGTAGAATATGTAGCAGCTACTGGTACAGTGTGCAGCTTTACCAATACTATGAGATCAAAAAAGGTTTCTAAAAAGGTAAATGTAACCTCAAGTTATTTTTTACTTTCAGCAGTTAGTATCTATATATGCACTGTATGAAGGTTACAGTTTTACTAAAACAATCAACATAAACCAAAGACTTTCTTCATAAAAGTTCAAATATGTTATAAATCAGGACAGAAATACAAAATGAACAATTTATAAAAAGATGATCACAAAACTTAAGCAATTTAAGAAAGCATATCATGAAGATAGTCAAAATAAAAAATAATCATCCTACCATTAGGAAGTATTGTAGGTTCCCATATTTTCAAGAGTTTGGTAAGTTCGATCATAAATCTGGAATAGGGCTCAGTAAAAATGTTATCTATTCTACCATTTTCGAACAGGTACTACAAGAAAAAAAAAAGGGAAATACACATGTTGATACAAAGAAAAAAAGCTTTAACAAAGTGTTAGTGTAAGGAATATAGTTTACCCTTACCTTTTTGCCTTTACAATATTGTGGACCAAGTTAAACCTCTAAGTATTTTAAGGATATGTGTTAAAATACGAAGATTCAAGTTAAAGGTTCCTTTAACATTAAATGACATTATCTTCAGCACTGATCTTGCAAGGTAAAGTTTTTATTTTCTTTTAAAAACATGAATGGTACAGAATAATTATTATAAATAAGAACCCTTTACTCAGTTCATAAAGCTGATATACTAAAAATTGGTTCCAACGCTTATTTCCCAAGTCATTTTTTTTCTGATTCATAATGTATATTGGGAGATGTGCTCTCAGAAGTTTTAACTAGTGTCAGATGACCTGAGGAAACCCAAATTTTAAAACTATTTATTTGGAGTCTTTTAACCACATCTCTCAACTCTACCCGACAACCTACCCCTCCAAATGTTCAAGTCTATTTACAGGACATTAAACTATGTTAATTATAACTATCAACAATTATATCACAGGAGTTAAAAATGTAAGGAGGGCTCTTCTGGGGACAGTGTCTAGAAACACTAAGAATGGTCCAAAGTCTGACGTACCACTGTAGGCTTTCCTATATAATACAGCCTCTAACAAAACTAGGCTGTCCCGAACCCCTGATAATAGAATCATTTACCTTTACACCAAGAAGGTTGGGAAAGCACCAAAATCTGCACATGGCATGTACACAGGCAGAGACTTCAAGGGGTTCATGCTATGAGCCTAAAGTACTTATGAGGTGGTCTAAATAAAAAAATGTCAGCAGGGCCTATGCTGGCTCCATGTGTGCTAAATGTGTCCCTGAAAGGATCAGGCATGCTTTCCTTACTGAGCAGCAGAAAATCGTTGTGTAAGTGTTGAAGGCACAAACAGAGAGTCAGAAAACTAAATAAAAAAATTAGGCTTTTTTTTGGCGACTGGTTGGTACAGTTATCCAAACCCTTGCCTTTGGTATTATAACACTACACTCTAAGCAACTGATCTGACTGGATGGCCTAATGAAACTTTTTGAGCAATAAGAAAATCAAAAGACCCCCCCCCCCCCCACAAAAAAAAAGTAAAAAAAAAAAAAATCAACAGAAATACAGAAATACAATAAGCAATTATAGAACAATACAAGGCAGCATATAGGTACATGCTAAAGATCTTTCGGTGTTTTTAAGATTTGGCATTTTTCATTTATTTATCCACGGCTATCTTGGTTTCCTGCAATTTCTGCCTATGTATAATTTGGAGAAAATTATTCCTGTTTAAATTTATTCTGGCTAATAAAAATTATACACCATGTCAATGTACATTGTTATGAGGCCTCTTCAAAGGTAATTACAATCTTACTGCCAGATTACATTTTGTTGGTAAACAGTATTTTTCTTATTTTACTAAAGTCATATTTCCAACTTAGAAATATTATATCTTCATTATAAAAAATTTTAAAGTACAGAAAAAAATGGAAGAAAGAATATTCAAACCCACCACACAAAGCCAACTAATATTAATATGCAGGGATATTTTAACCTTTTCAAACAATTTTTTATAAATAAAGGGGTGAATTTTGTATGTTTATGCAAATATATAAAACACACGTTTTTCCTTTTTTTTTTTTTTTGTCTTTTTTCGTGACCGGCAACGGATCGCAACCCTCAGTGTTGCGCCCGCACCTCGCTCAGCCAGTGAGCGGCCGGTCTGTATGTGGGATCCGAACCCTCAGCGGGAGCGCCGCCGCGCTCCCAAGTGGCGCACTGTAGCAGTGCACCACTGGGCCAGCCCTAAAACACACGTTTTTAAAAAACTATCTTTTCAATCTCAGATCAAGTATGAGTCAAGAATGCCTATTCTTGCCATTCCTATTCAACCCTATACTAGAAGTCTGAGCCAGAGTAATCAGGCAAGAAAAAGATACATAAAGCATCCAAAAAGGAGAGAAAGAAGCAAAACTATCTCTACTGACAGATGGCAGAATCCTATATATAGTAAATCCTAAAGACTCCACAAAAAAATTAATTATTAGAGCTAATAAGTAAATACAGCAAAGTTGCAGGATACAGGCAACACACAAAAATCAGTTGTATTTCTGTAAACTAGCAACGATCTAAACAGGAAATTGGAGAAACAGTCCCATTTACAATAGCATCAAAAGAATAAAATATTTAACAAGTTTAACCAAAGAGGTACAACATTTACACATTTAAAATTACAATAAAAAACCGTTGAGGGGCCGGCCCGGTGGCGCACTGGATAATGCGCCGCTTGGGAAGCGCGGCGGCGCTCCTGCCCGAGGGTTCGGATCCCACATACAGACCGGTTCCCGCTCACTGGCTGAGCGAGGCGCGGGAGCAACACCAAGGGTTGCGATCCCGTTGCCGGTCCCTGGTCCGGTACGGGGGCAACACTGAGGGTTGCGATCCGTTGCCGGACACGGAAAAAGACAAAAGACAAAAAAAAAAAAAAAAAAACCGATGAACTAAAGAAGACCTAAATAAATGAAAAGACAGACATCCCATACTCATGACTCAAAAGACTTAATATTGTTAAGATAGCAATCTCCTCCAAAGCAATCTACACAATCAATGCAATCCTATCAAAATCCCAATGGCCTTTTTTTGCATATATGGAAAAGCCAATCCTAAAATTCAAAGGACTCTGAATAGCCAAAAAAAACGTGGGGAATCACACTTTCTAATTTCAAAACTTACTACAAAGCTACAGTAATCAAAACAGTGTGTACTGCCATAAGACCAACATATTAGAATTAAAGGTCCACAAAAACCAATACACCTTTGGTCAAATAATTTTCTACAAGAGTATCAAGACCGTTCAGTGTGTAAAGAACAAAATCTTCTACAAATGGTGC
The DNA here is from genome assembly GCF_000696425.1 of Galeopterus variegatus. Taxonomy (NCBI): domain Eukaryota; kingdom Metazoa; phylum Chordata; class Mammalia; order Dermoptera; family Cynocephalidae; genus Galeopterus; species Galeopterus variegatus. Next base: position 561,974 of record NW_007726217.1, on the reverse strand, counting down.
TGGGAGAACTGGATATCCACATACAAAAGAATAAAGGTAGACCTTATTTTAAATCAAAATAGATACCTGACCTAAATATAAGGGCTAAAACCATAAAACTCTCAGAAGAAATCTTAGAAGTAAATCTTCATGACCTTGAATTTGGCAATGGATTCCTAGATATGACATCAAAACAAAAAAAAAAAAAAAAAAAAGGAAAGGAAAAAAGAAAAAGCAAATAAACTTCATAAAAATTAAAAATTTTTATGATTCAAAATACACTATGAAGAGAGTGAAAAGAAAACCAGGCACACTGCCAGCACTTCGGGGCCCACCCGGGGACCTGAGGCATAGAGCTTGGGACCAGACACCCCTCCTACAACCAGGCACACCGCTAGTGCCAAGGAGCATGCCAAAAACATCACCTCCATGTGGGTGGCCCACCACAGCCACCACAATAACCACTGCTGCCACAAAAGTGGCTAGAAGCCACAACCACCAAGCAGATGGTCTGCCAGCCCCTGGAGTGCATTGACACAAGGAGAGTCACCAGCAGAGACCAAAGAAAAGAAGAAGACGTCTCTCTCCACAAAGCCCATTCCAGAGTGACAGAAGAAGCTTCTGCTCTATGATAATATTGGAGGACCTGAACAGACCTCTCAGCATTGGACAGATTATCTAGGCAACAAATCAACAGAGTAACCATTACTCTTTCAGAAGGAGAGAAGAAATCTAGGGTTATCAGACGGGGGAGGGAGAGGGGGATAGTGAGAGACTAGACAAGGGGCATAAAAAATAAGTACGATTTGTAACAATATATATGCTAGTAATATTGTGTGATCAACATATATCAATGTTGAACCTCAAAAATATGTATACTCAATTATGATTCAATAAAAAATTTTTTAAAATAGATGTTTTTATATGGATATGGAAAGATGTCAAACATCAGTAACTTTTAAACAGTACGTTAAGATCCCATTCTAATAAAGTGGTTGCATATGTATACATTATGTTTACCTCTGCACAGACAAAACAATATGTAAGGTATAGACCCCATTCTGAATTATAAGTGGTCTTGATGTCTGTGTTCTATTGTTCTATCACGTTTGGAATTGTAAAATAAATGTAGAACCTCTACTCTTAAAAAAAAGAAAAGAGGGCCAGCCCGGTGGCGCACTGCTACAGTGCGCTGCTTGGGAGTGTGGCGGCGCTCCCGCTGAGGGTTCGGATCTCACATACAGACTGGCCGCTCACTGGCTGAGTGAGGTGCGGGCGTAACACTGAGGGTTGCAATCCCGTTGCCGGTCCTGGTCCGGTACTGGTGCGACACTGAGGGTTGTGATCTGTTGCCGGTCACGAAAAAAGACAAAAAGGAAAAAAAAAAAAAAAAAAAAAAAAAGAAAAGAAAAAGAAAACCCAGAGAATGGGAAAAAAACATTTGCTAATTACATGTCTGATGAGTTTAATATACAGAATATACAAAAAATTCCTACAACTCAACAACAAAAAAGACAATCCAGTTAAAAAATGGGCAAAGGACTTAGAGATTTCTCCAAAGACATACCAATGGCCAACAAGTACATGAAACAATGCCCAATGTCATTAGCGATATGTAAATAAGAAACTCAGTGAGATAACACTTCATACCCACAAGGACAGTAATTTTTTAAAAAATGGAAACTAACAAATGCTAGAAAAAATGAAATATTGGAATCTTCATACACTGCTTCTGGGAATGTAAAATGGTGCAGCCACTGTGGAAACCAGTTTGGTGGTTCCTCAACAAGTTAACCACAATTACCATAAGATGCTGCAATTCCACTCCTAGTAATATATGCAAAAGAACTGAAAACAGGTGCTCAAACAAAAACTTGTACATGAATGTTCACAGCAGCACTATTTACAGCCACCAAAAAGTGGAAACGACTCAAATGTTCATCAATGGATGAATGAACAAACAAAATGTAGTATATCCATGTGATAGAATATTATTCAGGTATAAAAAGGAATGAAGTACCAATACATGCTACAACAGGGATAAACTTCAAAAGCATTACGCTAAGAAGCCAGATACAAAAGGCCACATAGTATATAAATCCATTGATATGAAACATCAAGAATAGGCTATCCACAGAGACAGAAAGCAGATCTATAGTTACCAGGGAATGGATGAAGGGAGCAATGAGAAGTGGCTGCTGAATGGGTATGGAGTTTCCAACAGGGGTGATAAAGACGTCATGGAACTAGATCGTGTTGATGATTGTACATCATGAATGTACTTAATCCCACTAAATTGTACACTTGAAAATGATAAATTTTATGTTATGTATATTTTCCTGTAATATAAACAAATAGAAACACTATACATATAGTTCTGCAAGTTACTTTTCAAAATGTATGCCTCTAAGAATTTTCCATGTCAGTACATATAAAAGCATGTTATTTCTTTTTTAATCATTGTATAGTATTCCACTGTATCTACATATATTGAACTGTTACTCTTGATTAACACTTGGGTGGTTTCCAATTTTTTGCTATTAAAAACAGTGTTATAATGGAAATACCAGTATATGTCTGTCTACATACATGTGTGTATTTCTCTGGGGACATGTACTAATCAATGGATTTGCTAGCTTGAAAAATCTATCTGCATTTATAGTTTTAATAGCCACTGTCAACTTGCCCTCTGAAAAGGCCTCCAATGGTGTACCTATATTTTCACTAATACTCGGTATTATCAAACTTCTCAATCTTTCAAATTTTTAACCCATCTAATCTAACAGGTGAAAATTTTCCCTGATTACAGTTGAGCATCTTTTAATACGTGAGAGGCAGTACAACATAGTGATCACTATCACAGACCCTGAAATTGGACTGCCTGGGTTCACATCTTGGCCCTGCCAGTTACTACCTCTGACACTAAAACAAGTTATTTAATCTCTACATGCCTCAGACTCACAGCAAAAAATGGGATAATCATTCCTGTACTTCATAGGGTCGCTTTAACAATTAAATAAGTTAATTTATGTAATGAGCTTACATTAATGCTTGGCATATAAAGTAAATGATCATTAGGGGTTACTGGTACATTTTGTCTATTAGCAATCCTTTGTCTTTCTTCTGTTACTTGCCTGTTTGTATCTTCTCCCACTTTTTCTACTATTATTGTTGTATTGTTTTATTGATTTAGAGATTAATTTATAAGTTAATTCTTGGTTAAGTATGGTAATATGAACTAAGAAAGCACTCTCATTTTGGGTGAAGAGGTAAAAAAAGACACAAAACAGGCTGCTAATGGGAATATTAATTGTCTTAATTTTTATACAGAGCAACTCGGCAATATGTAGCAAAAAACTAAAACAAAAAGTTTCTGTCTTTGCCCCAGAAATTCCACTTTCAAGAATACAGCCTAATGTTCACGGGGAACTTGGTGCTAATCCATTCAGAGACCACCTGCTTCTGGATCAGGGTTTCATTCATAGCAGAGCAGCTCCTTCACTGCAATCTATTGAGAGTCAGTCCTTGACACAGGAGTTTGTAAGAAAAAAAAAAAATGCAAAATTTAAAAAAGTAAACCCAAGAAAAAAAATGAACAAATGAAAAGAGAATATATTCTTAGCTATTCTCAGGAAATAGTGTATAGACACGTGTACAAAAATATTCAACAAAGCATTGTTTATCAAAGAAAAAAATCTTAAGAGGTGATGGATAAAATAAATGACATTATCAGTGTATTATAAATCATGATAGAAAGTTGATTATGATATATCATTAAGTAAAAAGAAAGGTTATAGAAACATAGTAAGAAATGATTTTGTTGCTGCTATTGTTTAAACAGCTTTCCTGCATTGTCCCCTTCCCCACGTAATGTTAACAGTGGTGACCGAGCTACTGATACCACAGTTGAGTTCAGTTTCTTTCTTTACACTTTTCTGTATTTTCAAAATTTCTTACAATTAGCATAATTATTTTTATAATCAGAAAAAATAAAAGGAAACAAGTTTGAAATGTCGACATAAGTAATCTTTAAAAATTCCTTACGGTAAAGGAAAGTTTATTTTTTGTCAAAATTGATAAAAGGTTCATAATATTTACTGCTTATAATCATTCAACAATTATTTGTGAACTTACAACCTCTTTTTAATAGTACTATCATATAAAGTCACTTACTAACATAAACAATAAATGGAATAAATACAGAAAAAAACTTTCAAAGGCTTAAAATTTCCCACAAATTACAGTACATTTATAAAATGTAGCAGAGTATCTGACATGTAAAGTACTCCAACGTTTTTGACTGAAATCATTGCAATGACCATGTATGTTTTGAATATATCCAAGCCATTAGAATATTAATAACCACCAGAAAATACCTTATTTGACATCTGCATTGATAAAAATTTTTTAAAATTTGTAATATATTACAAACTTGAAGAACAGAGGCATGTTCAAAATTCTACCTTAACAAAATGCATGCATAGTACATAGTAGGTATTCAATAAATTTTTGTAGAAAGAAACTATAAAAATCCTCTCATTTCTTAGTTTAAAAAATATCTTTTAGAGCCTAGAAATTGAATAAAAATGTAATGGGAACTTATAAAAAAGAAGCCATTTCAATTCTGTGGGGAAATGAATGCTGCCTGCATAACTGACTATCCATCAGAAATATTTTTCATCAGAAATATCCTTGCATCATGTGCAGAAATGATTTCAGATGTATTAAAGATGCAATCTAAAAAACCAAGTATTTTAGAAATGTATTAGAATTTAAATTTAAGTATTCAAATAGTTACATACTGAGTAATATAGAAAACCCGGGAACTAGGGTATTTCAAAAAGTTCGTGGAAAAGTACAATTCGAAGATAAATACAGTGCTTGCCTTGGGAGCACACATGCTAAAATTGGAACAATACAGAGATTAGTATGGCTCCTGAGCAAGAATGACATGAAAATTCATGAAGTGTTCCATATTTTTTAAGAAAAAGAAAAAGAAAAAAAACCCTCTGGACCAGCATATTAGCCAGCCGCCACCCCCGCCGCCCCCCAAAAAGAGAGAGAATAAAAAAGAGAAAAAGAGAGCAGAACAGTGGTTACCAGAGGTAGAGAAAGGGAGGGTTGGGGGGGTGGGGCAAGGTTGGTAGCCTGGTACAAAACTACAGATAGATAAGAAGAATAAGTTCTGGTGCTGCAGGGTGACAATAGCCTGTGTTGTATATTTCAAGATAGCCAGAGAAGAGGATCTTCAATGTTATAGTCACAAAGAAATGATAAATGTTTAGGTGATAGATATGCTTACTATTCTGACTGGATCGTTATACACTGTAAGGATGCACGTACTGAAACAACAAACTGTACCCCATAAACATATACAATGAAAAAGAAAAAATTTTTAATTAAAAAAAAAAGAGACAAAGAGAATACATATCCTGGGTGGGCCTGAAGAAAAGAAAAGAAAAAAAAAAAGATAATACAAACATTTTAATGAACTCTTTGAAGTGCGCTTATATAGAAGAAAATATACCTATATTGGACTACATAAAAAGGAAAACTTTTAAATAGTAAAATATAACATAAAAACTGAAAGGCCAAAAATAAGACTAGAAAAATTTATTTCACTTATATTAGAGTTAATATCCCCAAGATAAAAGAGATCCTATAGATAGAAAGGAAAAATCCAAATGACTAACAACATAAAAAAGATATTCCACTTCACAAAAATTGGAAAAATGCAATTTTTTTTTTTTTTTTTTTTTGTGGCTGGCTGACATGGGGATCTGAACCCTCGACCTTGGAGTTGTCAGCAGGAGTGAGTTATGAGTAGCTAACCAGACAGCCCCCAAAATGCAAATTGAAGACACAAGATAACTTTTTTTTTAACCTGTAGAACTATAAAAATTTTGAAAAGGAGTGTTAAAGAGGATTTAAGAAATTGGTACTTATACACACACTGCTGGTAACATTGTAAATCATTACAACCATTTTAGAAAGTAATCTGAAAATATCTTAATATTGAAAAAAATACATAAATGCTTTAACCTAGAAATATAAGTACCAGTTCATAATATATGCAAATAAAATATTTATTGAAGCATTGTTATTAAGAGCAAAGATGTGAACAAAAGGGAAGCCCTGTCCACTGTTGGTGGGAATGTGGATTAGTACAGCCATTATGGAAAACTGAATTGAGGTTCCTCAAAAAACTGAATATAGTGCAGAGATGGCTTTCAGAAAGAAAAATAAAATAAATTTTTTTAAATTTAAAAAAATATGGAAATACCATATGATCCAGCAATCCCACTTCTGGGTATTTACCCACAAGATTTGAAATCAGTTTGTCAAAGAGATGTCTGCACTTTCATGTTCACTGCAGCACTATTCACAATAGCCAAGTTATGGAATCAATCTAAGTGTCTACCAACAGACAAACATATAAAGAAAATGTGATATAAATACAGAATAGAATACTACTCAGCCTTAAAAAAAGAAGGGAATTCTGTCATTGAGACAACGTGGATGGAATTGGAGAACATTACACTAAGTGAAATAAGCCAGGCACAGAAAGACAAACACCGCATGTTCTCACTTACTATATGTGGACTCCAAAACAATCAAACTCATAGAAACAGAGTAGAATGGCAGTTACCAGAGGCTGGGGGTTGTCCCAAGAATGGTCAAAGGATACAAAGTCTCAGACAGGAAAAATTAAGTTTTGGGGGGTTTTTTTGTTTTGTTTTTGTTTTTTTGAGATCTATTGCACAGCATGGTGAATATAGTTAATAACAGTGTTTTATAGATTGCAAAACTGCTAAGAGTAAATTTCAAATGTTCTCACCACAAAAAATAAGTATCTGGGCTGGCCGGTTAGCTCACTCAGTTAAATCACGGTGTTATTATACCAAGGTCAAGGGTTCAGATCCCCATACCGGCCAGCTGCCAATAAAAAAGTATTTGAGGTGATGGATACGTTAGTTTGATTTAATTATTCCACATTGTATTTACAAATCACAACATCACTTTGTACCTCATAAATATAATTTATCAATTAACAAATTAAAAAAAGAAATATATAAGGTGTGGGTTCTAAAGTATTTATTACATTGACATATAAATTTGCAACTATATTTTAATTATCAAGAAAATAAATATTTAAGATCTCAGGTGGTTAATCCAAAAGAAAAAAAAAAAAGGAATATGAATATTGGTGTATTCAACCAGAATATATCATTCATAGAAAAGAAAGAGTAAATTAAGTCTGACTAATGAATTAAATCCTGATTTATTTGACATAATTGAATATGCCCTCGTTAGGGGAGAGGGGGACAGTGAGGGAGAGGGAGCAAGGAAAAAAAGAAAAACAGCCTGAATATCTAAAAGAGGAAAGGCTAAATGACTAGTACATTTATACTCTGCAATATTATGCAGAATTATTTTTTTGAAGGAAGGAATTTGATTTATATTGATGTGCAGGGATATCCTCATTGGGAAATGCAAACTGCAAAAAATGTGTATGGTATGGGTCTCCATTTTGCTAAACTAAGCAAAGCCAAAACTATTAACAAACATCCATATACATGTTGATGGAGTTTGGATGTGTTGTCCCCTCCAAAACTCATGTGGAAATTTGATCTCCAATGTGGCAGTGTTGGAAACTCACTGAGTCATGGTGGCAGATCCCTCATAAATGGATTAATGCTCTCCCTGGGGGAGGGGAGATTAATGAGTGAGTTCTTGCTCTATTAGTTCCCACGACACCTCGTTGCTTAAAAAGACCCTGGCACCTCCTCTCTCTCTTGCTTCCTCTCGCCATGTGATCTGCTTGTACCCCCTGGCTGCCTGCCACTTTGCGCCATGAGTAGAAGCAGCCTGAGGCCCATGCCAGATGCAGCTGTCCCAGAATTGTAAGCCAAATAAACCTCTCTTCTTTATAAATTACTCAGTCTCAGGTACTTCTGTTATAGTAACACAAAACAGGCTAAAACACATGTATAAAGATATCAAACAAAAGAAGGCAACAGAAGGACAACCATCTTGCTGCAACACTGGTTACCTCAGGGAGTGGGAATGGAGGGAGAAAATTTTTATCTATATATCTTCACTGTTTTAACAGTTACACTGAGCACATACTACTTTTGTAATTAAATAACAAAGCTTTAAGAACAAATAAATGTCTAAAATAGAGTAACATCTCCCATACAAAATGAAGAAAATTGGGCAGAGTAGAAAAGAAAATCAACAATATCCAGGGTTCTACCATCCAGAGATGATAACCATTATAAACATTTTTGGTATATTTCATTTTATTTATGCATTTATACCACTATGTTAACATATAATGATATACATATAATTTATACTCTTATTTTGTTCATTTAATGCTTCAGTATTAATATTTTTACATGTTACTAGAAGCCACTTTGTGAACAATTTTTATTGGTGACAAATATACAACTTTATGAATGTACTACAACTTACTTAACCATCACACTTTGATGAACACTGAGGCCACATCCAATCTTGTGATGATGTCTGAATTTCAGAGTATTAGCTTTGAATGGACTCGCAAAAACTGAAACATATACCCAAACTGCTTTCTAGAAAGTATACACTAATTACCACCAGCAAAGTAGGAAAACTCTTAACGAGTGTTATTTTTTGAGCTTGCTAAGGTGATAACAATGGAATATCTATTATTTTAATTTGCATTTTAAAAATTTTAATGAAACTACATGATATATACAAGGGTATTTCAAAAAGTCGATGGAAAGATTCATATTATCTTTTAATTTTATTTTTCAACAAACTTTTTGAAGTACCCTCATATATATAACACACAGTCATCTACGTTACTACTTATGGCCTTTTCCCCCTATTTATCTATGAAATGTACCATCTCCGATTTGTGTTATTCTACTAACAGTTTCAATTTAGCTTACAAAAAACTTTATGATCAAGACTTTTTTTTTTTTCCTTTTTGTCTTTTTTTCATGACCGGCAACGGATCACAACCCTCAGTGTCGCGCCCATACCAGACCGGGACCGGCAACGGGATCACAACCCTCGGTGTTGCGCCCGCACCTCGCTCAGCCAGTGAGCAGCCGGTCTGAATGTGGGATCCGAACCCTCGGCAGGAGCGCCGCCACCGCGCTCCCAAGCCGCGCACTGTAGCTGTGCGCCACTGGGCCGGCCCAATGATCAAGACTTTTAACTAGGGTCAGTGCTTCATCAAGAAGACAGTATTGGAACAATAATAAACAATCAATACACATTATAATTTTTCTGCTTAATTCATAAATTCTCTCAGAAATATTAAAAATGCAATCATTTTTATAACAATTATTTAATTTGATACCTGCTGAATTCCAAGGCACAAGTATAAGATACTGTCTGGATCATATTTTTCACCATTTGGTCTCCGCACCTCTTGGATAAACTGGCATAAGCCCAAACTCAACTCAGCAAAAGTGCAAGACAGAATATCTTCCTTCAGCTTGATAGAGCGGACTGTGGAAAGGCAGAAAACTACTGAAACATTAACTTATCACAAACGTAGTGACATTACTTGATTTACTGAATTAACACTGAATATTACTGTGCCCCACTCATTGTGGTACAGACTGACGGATACATGGATTAAAGACAAATCCTGATCTCAAGGCTTTTTTAGTTAGGGAAATAAAGACAATGCAGTGTGTATGGTACAATAAGTGCTATGACACAGGTTTTGTTTATAAAGGGTTCTACAAAAGCAAATGAGGACATCTAATAGGGAAGAGTCAGGTTAGATTCTGGATGATGTGACACTGGTGCTAGAACATTAAAAGGTGAAGAAGTTAAAGATAGGTAAAGAATTGAAATCTGAGGATACAAAAAAATTTCCCAAAGTATATTCCATAAAACACTAGACTCATGTGAGAGCTGGAGAAAATTGAGTTTCTAGCATCTAATAAATTTGGAAAATGCAAGATACTGTGTCTGTCTCTGAAGAATTTACAGTGCCTATTGGTACAGTAAAGGCTCTGAGAGTATCTGCAAAAATAATGCTGTTTAACTTTCTTTAACTTAGATTTATTTGAATATAGAATACTTGAAATAACATATAACATCCTCAGGCCCTTGAAAATGCTGGAATAGAGTATTCCATTTGCTAGGCCACAAAGGTGAAAAGGTTCAGGGGACTTAGATGTACAGGAGAAAAACAAGAAAAGTACGTGGGGGCAAGTAATAATCAGCCTCATATATGAAGATTTTGAAGGCAACAAAGAACCAAATTAATTTTGAGCAGGAGAACTGTCCAATTTGATTTGTAGAAATCCTACTACAATATGTTGATCTACATTATGGGGTTAGAATTAAAACACCCTTTTTAGTCATTGCTCTTCTGTATTTAGACAACATTGCATGTTTCCAAAGATACACTCAGGCTCTCCTAAACTGGTTTTGCATAAGGCAAGTAGTGGCTCATGAGGGCAAAGACCACATTTGACCTTATCACCCAATACCGAGGCACCATGCCCAACACATAATAGATATTCAGTAAATATTTTCTGGTTGAGCGAGTAGCAGAAATCAATAGGCATCCCCTATGGCTATTGCATTTAGGGCTTAGTCATTTAAACAGGTATTGTCCCTCCACTCTTACTATTGTCCTTTCTTTTTTATTTCTTTTTAATTTTTTTTGGCAGCTGGCTGGTATGGGGATTGGAACCAACACTGCATTCTAACCAACTGAGCTAACCGGCCAGCCTGCCCATTCTTTTTTATTTTTATTTTTATTTTTTAAAAGATGACCAGTAAGGGGATCTTAACCCTTGACTTGGTGTTGTCAGCACCACACTCTCCCAAGCAAGCTAACCAGCCATCCCTATATAGTGATCCAAACCCGTGGCCTTGGTGTTATCAGCACCACATTCTCCCAAGTGAGCCACGGGCTGGCGCCCCATCCTTTTTTAAAACAAAGAGTGCTGTGGTTAAAAGTGGGTGGTTGAGGACCTAATACACCTCCATAACAGGAGTATATTTATATAACCTCAGAGCACAGAGATTACACTTGATCTGTAGGAACTCAGTGAATCAGTCACAGACCAGAGCAGCAACTAGCTGCTCCAGTAATGAGTGTTACATGTTCCCAAAATCCAACAAGGTGAAGTGAGGTGAAGCCAAGAGTGCATGTAATCATCCTGGTATAACAGAGAAGGTATAGCTGGAAATCTACTTACAGGGGCAAACTCATCCGTTCCTGCCCCATCTTATTCCATAAAGATTGTACAAGTATCTCATAAAACACAGATAATAAAAAAGCAAAAGATAAATTAAAAACAAAAATTTAGAATAGGATGTCAAAATCAGTGCAAAATGAAAACTAATGTGGGCCTAAAAATTACAGATTGTTGCTTTATTTTGCTTCTGAATATCCTGTGTGAAACCCACAAACATCGTTAATTATACAGATCTCATCTTTAGGAAAAATTCCTACAGAAGAAGCAAGGCTCTTCCATGTATTTTCTAAAAAAACTCCACAGTGGGTTCCATATGGATTACCATACAGACATAGGGCTCAAGAAGACATATTCTGAGCCACTTGCACACTGTTAGAAAATAAAACAAAATTGTTATATTTGCATAATAAACTCACGATCAGAAGACACACCTTATCTTTCTAAAAACCTCTTTAAAACTGAGTATAGGACATTAATTTCTCTTTCTAACCTTAAGACTTCAGTTTTAAATAATTTTAAACATTCAATTTACAAATTTAAATTGACAATATTATAAATAATTAATACCAAATGGAGAGAAACAAGTTTTACCTCTACAGCCTGGTTCTGAGGATTCTTGAGAGAGAGCATGGTCTTGAGCACTTCCTAAGGGGTCAGAACATGGGCTAGACGAGGCATGTTCAACTCCTGGCAAGAAAAAAAAAAACAACGAGAAGTTTAAATAAAAATGGGGGAAAAATTAAGCCAAAACTAAAGTTTTTTTGGGTTTCTAACCTAGGATTTATCCCTTTTGAGTAGATTTATGACTTTAAATCTGTATTTCCTCCTACCGAAATGAAGACAAATCCATTCTGTGTTTTTACCTCCACATTTTAGATCCACCTGCTCTTCCTTGGCATTTTTCCACTGAACCCAGTTCTTCCATGCATTTACCCCATACATGTATTTCAGTGTCATCCCGGACACTGAGCACCCTTGAAAGGCTCCTTGAATAAGACTCCTGGGCTCCACAGCCACTATAGACTTCTTCCGTCCCTGTAAGAATTCCAAAAATTTACAGAATATAAAATTTAGTTTTGGACCTTTAAAAATCAGGGTTCTCAAAGCTGGAAAGGGCATAAATTTATAAAATACAGAATTCAGTTTTATATCCTAAAGATTTAGAGTTCTTAGAACTGGAAAGGGCTTTAGAGATTAATCCAATCCATTTCAGAAAGAAAGAAAAAATTTAAATGTACATTGTAATAATTACTAATATTTGGATACTTACTATGTTCTAGATACTGGACCCATGCACCCAATGAGATATGAATAACTGTTATTACCACTCAAGTCTATCTAATGGAACACATGAATAGGTCATATTGTGGGTTATAAAACAAGCCTCAATAAATTCTCTAACCACAATGCAATTAAACTAGAAACAAATAATGGAGAGGTGTCCAAAAAAATCCTCCAAAATTGCAAATTAAACAGCACACTTATGGGTCAAATGAGAAACCACAAATGCATAGAAAATATTTTGAAATTAAATAAAAACAAAAACAAAACATAACAAAATTTCTGTGACAGAGCTAAAGCAATGCTTAGAGGGATATCTATAGTATTAAAATGCTTCTATGAAAACTGAAAAAAAAGTGTAAAATCCATAATCTAAGCTTCTATCTTAAAAAACTAGAAAAAGAAGACCAAATTAAAACAAACCAGGAATGAGGAAGGAAGTAATAAAAATAAGAGTAAAAATAAATGAAAAAACAAAAAAAGACATTGTGGTTACTAGATGCTGGGAAGGAGAGGAGGAAAGGTTATAGCTGGATAGGAAAAATAAATTCTACTATTGTACAGTAGTACTAGGCATCTATACCAAACAATAATTTATTGTATGTTCTCTAATGGCTGGAAGAGAGGAGCTCAAATGTTATCATCATAATATAAATTTTTGCAACGATGAATTTGCTAAGCACCCTGATTTGATCATTGTACACTGGAACATGTATTCAAATATAACTCTGCACCCCATAAATATGTACAATCAATATGTTTCAATTTAAATATGGTATATCTCTAGCTAAAATAATCAGGGGGGAAAAAGGACAAAAAATACAAATTACCAGTACCCGATCCTGCAGACATTAAGATAAGGGAATACTGTGAATATCATTATGCCAATAAACCTGACAACTTAGATGAAATAAACAGATTTCTTGAAAGACACAAACTAACAAAGCTTACTCTAGAAGAAAAATAACCAGAATAGTCACAGAAATTGAATTTATAGTTTAAAACCTTCCCACAAAAAAAAAAAAAAAAAAACGCCAAACCCTGTTGGCTTCACTGTTCAATTATATCCCAGTTAAAGTATACAAATTTTATTTCAGAACACAGAAGAAAACACTGACTCACTTTATGATGTCACCATTACCCTGGCATCAAAACCAAACAAAGTCATTACAAGAAAACTACAGAATATCCTTCTTGAACAGAGACACTGAAAACTTTTAACAAAATATTAGTGAACTGAATCCAGCAATATATAAAAAGAATACGTCGTAAAAAAGTAGGGTTAATCTCAGGAATGCAAGATTAATCATTTGAAAAATCAATGTATCTCACACCATTTTAACAGACTTAAAAGAGGAAAACCAGATAATCATCTCAAAAGATGCAAGAAATCTGCCTGCTAAAGTTCAATACCTCATCATGACAAAAACTTTCAGCAAATGAGTGGTAGAAAGGAACTTCCTCAACCTGAAAGAAGCTGTCTATGAGAAATCTACAGGTAACCACATAATACTTAATGCTCCAAGACTGTGTACCCTTTTGCCCTGAAATTGGTAAAAAGGCAAAAAGGTCTGCTCTCACTACTCATATTCAACATTGTACTGAAGATCTTAGCTATTTCAATTAAGCAAGAAAAAGGAAGAAAATCCCAAAGATTTTAGTTGAGCAAAGTCACAGGACACAAAGTAAATGTACAAAAATCATATGTATTTCTATATACTAATAAGGAACACTGAAAAATGAAATTTAAAGGGCCGGCCCGTGGCTCACTCAGTAGAGTGCGGTGCTGATAACACCAAGGCCATGGGTTCGGATCCTATATAGGGATGGCCGGTTAGCTCACTGGCTGAGCGTGGTGCGGACAACACCAAGCCAAGGGTTGAGATCCCCTTACCGGTCATCTTTTTTTAAAAAAAAAAAAAAAAAAAAGGAAATTTAAAAATAATCAAAAAATTTAAATACTTACAAAATAAATTTAACAGAATCTAAGGAGCCTTGTAAAGTGAAACATCCAACATTGAGATAAGTTAAAGATTACCTAAATAAAGGGGGATAATACCATGTTCACAGATTAGATGACTCAAAATTGCTAAGATATCAATTTGCTGATCTATGGATTCAGGACAGCCCCAATCAAAATTTCAGCAGACTTTTTTGTAGAAATTGACAAGTTAATTCTAACATTTAAATGGACATGCACATGACAATTTACAAAAAGAAGAACAAAATTAGAGGACTTACATTTCTGACTTCAAGACTCATTGTAAAGTTACAGTAATCAAGACAATTGGTAAAGATATAAAAACAGACATACAAATCAATAGGACACAATGGAGAATTTCAGAAATAGGCCCACACATAAATAGTCAGTTGGCTCTTAACAAAGGTGTCAATATAATTCAATGGAGAAAGGACAGTCTTTTCCAAGAGTGGTGCTGAAACAACTGGATATCCACATGCAAAAAAATGAACCTCGATCCTTGCCTCATCTCATAAAAATTCCCTCAGAGTGGATCACAGATGTAAAACCTAAAACTACAAAAAACTTCTAGAAGAAAACATAAAAGAATATCTTAGGTATCATAAGTTAGGTAAAAATTTTTAGATGGGATATTAAGAAGCTTGATCCATAAAATAATAAAAATTGATAAACTGGACTTCCTCAAAACTTTAACAAAATACTAGAAAACCAAATCCAGTAATATATAAAATCTTCTATTCAACATTAAGAAAATAAAAAAGGAAGTCATAGAATAGAAGGAAAACTCTTATTTGATGAAGCGATAACATCCATAATAAAGAATACTTACAACTCAGGAAGATAACAACAATCCCAATTTAAAAAATTTGTAAATGCACAAAAGATTTGAATAGATGTTTTATCAGAAGATACATGAATGGCAAATATACATATTTGCTCAACATGATTAGTCATTAGGGAAACACAAATCAAAATCACAATGAAATACCTCTACACATTCATTGGAATGGTTAAAATTAAAAATCAACAATACCAAGTGTTAGCAAAGTCACGGAGCAGATGGAACTCTCATATATTGCTGATGGGAATGTAAAATGGTACATCCACCTTGGAAAACAGTCTGGCAGCTTTCTTATAAAGTTAAATATACTTATACCATAAAACCTAGCAATCTCATTCCTAGATATTTTTCCTCAAGAGAAATGAAAACATACATTCACACAAAGACTTATAATGTTCATAACAGTTTTATTCAAAGTAACCAAAACTGGAAACAACCCAAATTTCCATCACCTGTTAAACAGCTGAACAAATTGTGGTTTTTCCATACAATGAAATGCTACTCAGAAATAAAAAAGGATGAACTACTGAGACATGAAACAACATGGATGAATCTCAACAAGCATTATGCTAACTGAAAGAACTTAGACACAGAAGGCTACATATATTATATGATTACATTTATGTGAAATTTTAGAAATGACAAAATGGTACCATTTTGCATCGATCTGCATAGCAGATGGGTAGTTGTCAGCAGCTGGAGATGAGGCTGACTGCAAAAGGTCATACAGGAACTTTTTGGTAAATGGAATTGTTTGAATTTGTGGTGGTAGTTACATACTGTTTGTCAAAGCCCATCAAATCGTACACTTAGAACTCATACATTTTTTTCATATAATTCAATAGAGCTAATTTAAAAAAAAAGGCTATTATTCTTTTAAAATGGGCATGGGAAAGACCTCTCAACATGAAAATAGCCTATATGAACTTCACTATTACACTGTATGATACAGTGAACCTCAGGATTATAAGATGTAAAAAAAAGATAAATTCAGAGACTTTTAAAAAGAGAAAAAGAATATAAAAAAGGATTATAAAAAGCTTTCTAAAGTGAAACAAGGGGCCGGCCCGGTGGCGCACTGGATAAGTGCGCCGCTTGGGAAGCGCGGCTGCGCTCCCGCCCGAGGGTTCGGATCCCACATACAGACCGGCCGCTCACTGGCTGAGCGAGGCGCGGGAGCGACACCGAGGGTTGCAGTCCCGTTGCCGGTCCCCGGTCCGGTGTGGGGGCAACACTGAGGGTTGCGACTCGGGCCTGCCCGGTGGCACACTGGATAAGTGCGCCGCTTGGGAAGCGCGGCTGCGCTCCCGCCCGAGGGTTCGGATCCCACATACAGACCGGCCGCTCACTGGCTGAGCGAGGCGCGGGAGCGACACCGAGGGTTGCAGTCCCGTTGCCGGTCCCCGGTCCGGTGTGGGGGCAACACTGAGGGTTGCGATCCGTTGCCGGACATGGAAAAAGACAAAAGACAAAAAAAAAAAGTGAAACAAAACAAAACCCTCAATTATAGAAATAATAGAAAAAGTCTCTGCTGAAAGAAATGCAAAATAAAAGACATGGTTCTTGACTTCAAGAAACAAAAACAAAAGCCCCAAAAAATGAGGTTGCCTTGAACTTATTAAGACAAGTGAACAGATATGATGTTGATAGGTGGGAGGGGGGACGGGGAGGGGAAATCGGTAAAGGGATATGAAAATCAACTACATTGTATATTGATAAAATTACATTAAATTAAATTTTTAAAAAGAAAAAAAAATGAGGTTGCCTTGAACTTGTTAAGACAAGTGAACAGATATGATGTTGATAGGTGGGAGGGGGGACAGGGAGGGGAAATCGGTAAAGGGATATGAAAATCAACTACATTGTATATTGATAAAATTACATTAAATTAAATTTTTAAAAAGAAAAATAAATGAGGTTGCCAAGTAACATATGGAACTACCTGACTCTGGCTATTAGAGTTTTGTAAACGGTAGGAACTAATAACACTGAAAGAATGAAATAAACTCAAGAAAAATGAAGCTGCTGCTTACTCTTCGTCTGGGCTGGGGGAAGCCATCTCTGTGTCGTCGTCTTGGTCGGGAACGTGCCTGGATTCCCTGTCCTTTATTAAGTGGGTCAAAGGATTCTATAATAATCAGCAGAAGGCACAATGTGAGGTAAATAATTAACAGAAAAAGACTTAGGGGAAAGAAATATCAGATAATCATCACTATATTCATTATTTTGCATGTGACAAAAATTTCACTTACATACTTAAGAAAAACAAAGGATACAGGTTAAATGAAAACATTAATAACGATCAAGAAAACCTCTTATATGGTTACTGTGGGAAAGGTAAAAAAAATTTTTTTTAAACCAAATTAATCACTGTAAGAACAACAAAAACCAAATTAACATCAACAGGCAGGGACTATTTGTGCCCTAGATTATTATCTCTACACATTATAATGCTTAATAGTGGCAATTTGGAGTTGTACCAATCTTGTAAAATAAAGGACTTTTGGTAGACAGATTACAGTGCACAAACCTGATGGAAAATCTGCTTCCAGATCCTGTTCGGTTTCTCCTTTTGAGAACTGCTTTAATTCTGAATCAGCTTCTTGCACAGCATTTGACTTTAAGGCATAATGATTCAGCTCTTCCTCCCAGCTATGTGGAGTAGATACTGCCTCTGATTCAAGATCACCACTATATGTACTTCCTTGGTCTGAAATATACAGAAAACAAAAAAGTCCTCAAAATAAAATAGTCTCTTGACATACTCAGAAACCTTCCTGAACCCCTGAATACCAAAAACTGAGATATGGTTGACAATTACCTAGGTACACTCAAAAATGAAGTAACTTGTTCATCAGCCTCACAGAACTGGATTCATATTCTTGGAAGGCACTTTAAAGCATTATCACAATCCTTAAAACAAATATCTGAGGTAGCTTTTATTATTCTATTACAAATTAGCACACATCACAGACAGATGATGCCCCTTACAAACAGCTAAAATTGCAAATATTAAATCCAAGAGTACTAACACTTTACAGGTTTCTATTACTAACAGAGCCAAAATATATTCATAACTACAAACCTTTTTCAAATATCTTGGTGTCTAGAAAGAGTTCCTGTTCAGAAGTTTGAGATCCTAAAGAAAAAAAGCACATAATAAAACAAGTCATATGTACACACAAAGCAAACTGTATCTCAAATGAAATGACTGCACTATATTCATACTATGAAGTTCTAAATAAAGAGACTTCATATGCAGAAAGAACAATTCATTAGTATAATGAGGCATCAGTGGTAAATGCAGTTAAACACTATTAACAATATTTATACTTCTAGGTAGCAGTATGAAAGAAATCACGATGAGGGAGACCTTTACTTTTGATTTTACACTCTCATGCTATTTGAAATCCTTTTTGTTACTACTATGATATACACAAAAAATTATTTATTCAAAGATCCATAAATCTGCTTTAAATTACCCCCCAAATATAACAATCTTTACCACTGCATTGAAAAGCCAGTAGACTTAAAATATAAGTTACATGAGCAGTCAGCACATGGCACAGTTCTAACAATTATAAAATACCTTAGAAGTAGGAAGGCTCAAGGATTCAAGCACTTTTTTTTTTTGGCAGCTGGCTGGTCCAGGGATCCATACCCCCTGACCTTAGTGTTAGAGCTCAAGGATTCAAAGTATTAAAAGAAAAAGAAAAGAAAACCTCACCAACTTTCTTTTTAAATTCACCCCCAAAAACTGCTTTTTCCCCCTAAAATCAAAGAGAAATTAGCCAGACCACCTCATTTAAATTCATTTCTCCCTCTTCTGTGTTTCCAAACTATTTATACTACTTGTGATTACAAATGTCAGTCATAAAACTTAGTTTTGAAAGTTCTTCTGTCTGACTCAATTGTAGGCAAAGGCAAAGTCACAACATTTGTACAGAGGAAACACTTGATAAATATTAAATAATGATGTAAACAGAGAAGCCAACTTAAAATGAGTTTCATTAACAGGAATTGTTTGAACTTCCAAACTAAATATTATATCACATGTTAGAAGATCAAGCATAGGGACAATATTCTAAGACTTAAACTCCATATACAAATGAGTCAGAATTAATGAGATTATACACGAAAGAGCAAACTGACACCAGAAACATTGGGATAATAACAAATAAGCTTTTTACTAATCTCTCAGAATGTATATGATAAAAACTTAACAGGCAAAACAACAGAAAAGTTGATAGTACTTTTTTCCAAATGCTACAGTGTTCAGAAATCATCTAGCATTTATTATGCAAAATCAAAAACCAGTGGTTAGCTTTCTAAAATCCACCACTGAAAAGAAAAAACTGTCAAGAAAAGAGAAATTTCCTGGCTCATCAGTGATACATAAAAAGGCCTTTGCAAAAATTCACCTACATACCTTAAATACCATTTTCCCTATCTCTTCCTACCTATATCCAAAATCAAAGAGGTGCTAATGAAGGCTACAAACCTTTCTGGAATTGTATCAGTGAGTTCCGGTTGATATCATATGCTTTGGAGTCAAACCCGGATTCAAGTTCTGGTTCCATCACTTCCTGACTGCATAACCAGGGCAAGTCTAATATCCTATTTTCTACATGTGAAATATGAAGTAAATAATACCCTCCCTTACAGCGTTGTGAAGATTAAATGACGCAATGCACATAAGGCACTTAAGACAATGCTTAGAGTATAGTAAGCACACATAAATATGACCTATTGATATTATCGTTATTCCACACTAATAAAATGAGATTTATCTACAGGTTATTTTGAGCCAAATATTTTCTATCTTAAGGTACCATCTACCAGCATGCCAGTTACTATACAACAGGAATTCTATTATTTTTTTTAGTGGCTGGCCATACAGGGATCTGAACCTATGACTTTGGTGTTATAACACCATGCTCTAACCAATTGGGCTAACCAGCCCGCCTACAACAGGAATTCTTACATGGCTTTGACTACAGGGATAAAACCAGAAAATTATTTTAAAAATCCACCTTGATTTATAGGTTATTTTTCTGGAATCATTAACAACTAATAATAGTAATGAACACCAACACTTAGTTTTCCTTCATAAAAAGGATAAGAACTTTCACAGGTTCCAACAAGTTTAATGAACCCACAGGCTTGGTATTTAAGCACACTTTTTAGAAACACTTTGAATGTCTGATACTTTAAAAATTATCTGAATTAACTGAAAATTTGCAGATGTGTTTTTTCTTTCTTTACTTTTAAAGATTATACTAACCTCCCTGGGATAGAGTCTTTTCCTTCTCTTCATCTTCTGCAATCATTTCTGCCATCTCAAGGAGATCAGCTTCAAATGGATGTGTAGGAAGCTTTTCCTTAATGTCTTCAATACTCTCAGTGACTTTATCTTCATTATCCATTGAAGATGGAACAAGCATGGGGATAGGCATCTGAAAGACCAAAAATAGACTGAAGAGTTTCTTAGACAATAGGTTTGTCGTCAAAACTATTATTTGTGAGATGATTTAAGTATTAAAATAAAAAATAAATTTATGATATTTTCATCACTGACAATTAAAATAGTCTTGCTAGTTTTTTTAAATAGGACTAGAGCCATTTAAATAAAAATTCAGTAAGTGCATTTCTGGTCACTCAGCAAAACATGTCTCTGACTCCTCTAAATGAATAATTCCATAACAAACTTTCATTTTGTTTTTGTTGTTTTTGCTTATATTTCTTGCTTAACATTTTCACAGAACCATTTTCCTTAAGAATTCAATTCCAATTTTTTTCCAATAAAAAGATAAAATACATTTTTCTTTAATAAAAAGAATCATGTAAATCACAGAATTATTCTTTTTACCCTCGCTAGAATCCAGGATTCTAACACACACAGTTTCTGATCTTTTCTATTTGACTGGTCTTCTTGTATACATAACTTTTTTTAAAAAGCTATATCAACAAAAAATAATGAAACAAAGAACAAAGAAAAGAATAAAAAAGGGTATACCAGAACCTTTTCTGAGAAGGCAGGGTACAAATAAAAGTAATCTTTTAATATATTCCATATTAAGTAATATGAAAACAGTCAACCAGAATCAGGTGTATTTTACCAAGTGAAAAGTTCCTTTTCAGAGCTATAAAACCTTAATTGAGGAAAATGCATACTAAATTAACCTTAATCTCTAAATGATTACTCACTGGAACTGGAATTCCAAACGGGACTGGCGTATACTGAGTATAAAGATGAAGAGGTATGGGCACAAACACTGGTATGGGAACTGGCACCACAATAATTTGGGGCTGACTTGGAGTGTCTTCTAAAGGAAAAGAAAAACAAAAGCAAGATGTACAAAAAACAAAGAGGGTTAGAAACGTTTTAATAACATTTCAAAAAAAAAGCTTATGAAGATTTATGGTTTGAAATAAGTGTAATCTATAATAGTAGGCATTCTTACAAAAGAGAAATAACTAAAGTAGCAAAAAAAAAAGGCTTGAATATAATAGCACTAACAAAAAGTGGGCAACATATTAAATATCAAAGATATGAGGACAAAATGATTGCAGTATATAATTTGGGTGAATGAGTGGAAAGGACGGAAACAGTGGTCTTAAAGAGAGGTATGAAAAGTATTAACATAAATAAGTAGAAAATGCTAAAGAGGAGCCTGAGTAGGTAGAAGAGCCATTTTTCTGAGGCTATAATGCACATTTTTCAATCACTCGTAGTAAACAGTGGGGAACTACTACAGATTTGTTAGCACACAGCAAAGTGATAAAGATGTCATTTAAAAGATTAAATTGGCAGCCATTTTAGCATGGAATAAAAAATATATCAACTGTTAAAGTAGGAGGCAATTATAATATGCAGAGCTAAGATGATGAGGGTCTGTTCTAGGGTAGTTACAAAACATAAAAAAAAGAATAAATATACACTACAGATGTTCTAAGTATGAAAAAGATAAAACAGAACTTGAAAAAAACTTGAGAAAAGGTAGAAAAGATAAAGAACCCATTCCATTATTCAACAAAGACAGAACCTGACTTAACGGTTTAACTTACGATTTTTTGACTTTACAGTGGTACAAAAGCAATACACATTCAGTTGAAAACATACTTCAGTACTGCATGGTATTCTATAAATTACATGAGATATTCAACACTTTATTATAAAATAGGTTTTGTGTTAGATTATTTTGCCCAACTGTAAGCTAATATAAGTGTTCGGAACATGTTTACGGTAGGCTAAGCTAAGCTACGATGTTTGATGGATTAGGTGTAATGCATTTTCAACTTACGGTATTTTCAACTTACAATGGGTTTATCAGGATGTAACCCCAACTAAGTCAAGGCGCTTCTGTTTCTATAGAGTCCTTTCTATGTGTCAGAAAATATGATAGATAATTGTTACATCATTAAGGTACGAGAAAGGTAATGCTAGTGATAAGAAAAGAAAAGCTAACAATTTGACTAGGGTTAGAGGTGGGAAAATATGGGATCAACTTTACCATACTGCAGTAAACATAAAAAAAAAGTTACTTGATTAGAGATGTCTGATACATAATACTAAATAAATCACTACTCATACAATAAAAAGAAAGAACTAAGTCATCTACGGCCTTGCTATTTTGGTGTGGTCCACAGACCAGCAGCACTGATTATACCTGGAAGCTTATAGGAAACGCAAAATCTCAGGCCCCACTTCATAAGAATCTATTTAATAAGATTCCCTGATAATTCATGTGCATGTTAATGTTTGAGAAACACTGGCTTACAAAACAATCTTGCAGATCTAGAAATCTAGAATTCCTTTGTAGTTTAAAAATCATGAGATTTTCAATGGCAGCATGAAGAACTACAAAGACCCTAGTGAAACAAACAAAGTGGGTGAAAAATATTAAAACATAACCATTTAAATTCTTGGGAAATTGTCTTAAGGACATACAGGAAATGAAGAAACATTTATTCAAGAAAATCTATTAAAATTAGGTAAGAACAGTGAGAGTATGAGCAGCCACAACATGCTCCATTCCCCAAGCTCAGCTCAACCCAACTTGACAGAAACTACTCTGGGTAGCTGTGGCCAGGATCTCTCCCCTTAGGTCCCAATCAAGGGATACCATGTCTCACCAAGAGGTGTAGGCCACCAGCATTTCTCATACCCTCCTACTCCAAGTTAAAGAGGTAAAATTCTGGGGAGTGTGGCCAAAAGGGCAGGGGCTCCCTTCCACCCAGTTCTATAAGATGCAGACTCTATCCCAGGAACAGCAGAAGAGAATAGTGGGGTCCTGATCACCCTCACCCCAGTTCATTTGTAGGGCAGAAGTTCCATGCCAGGAAAGGCAAGACAAGAAGACCAGAGGCTACCACCTTGCCCAGCATCCAGAGAAGTGGCTCAGAGATTTTTGCCTAGGGGGAAAGGCAGTTCATAAGAAAACAAATGTCTGAAGCTCTTCCCAAAGAAACCAACTTTATTTTTGTTTTTCTTGGGTGGCTGGCCAGTACGGGGATTCGATCCAATGACGTTGGTGTTAAAAGGCTGCACTCTAACCAACTAAGCTAACTGGCCAGCCCCATGACTTTACCTGAAACAGAGTGTGGAGTAGTTCAAACCTAAGGGCACTCTGGAAAATAACAGTGCATCTTAAGAGCCTTTCTATATAATTCTAAAGCTTATGCTTGTTCCGTAACATTACTCTGTCATTAATAAGAGAATTAAATGAAGTGTTCACAGTATGGTATCATCAATGAATTTCCTTCTCTTTGACCTGACTTAAGCCTCAGATGGGGAAACTACGTAACTCACAGGTATGCTGTGAGAACTAAATTGGGCAATATATATAAGCAAGCAAACACATCACCTAGGAAACAGTGGGTACTCAATGTAAGCAGATCGCACATTCCTTTCCCTTAAAAAAATAAAATAAAGCAAGCCCAAGAAACATACCTGTCTGGCATTCTTTGTTTTGGGTATGTGGTTTGCAAGAGGTGGCTTTAGTTTGTGTGATAGGCTTACACAATAAAGCTTTGTTTTTCAAAAGCCTTGGAGGTTGGGAAGGTGGCAGTTTCAGGGCATCTGTCTGTGTACTTGCCTAGAAAAAAATAAATCAGAAACCAAAGAGATATTCAAAATCTTATTAATTACAAGAAATACTATCATTTTAGAAGAAATACCATATTGGAATTACATGGAAGACACAGCATATAAATATTCAACTAAATGTGTGAGAAATACAATATTCCTAAAATATTAATAGTAATCAGAGTATTTTAATAACTATATATTGACTCTGAATGTATCTAATGAGCATTTTTCTTGGTAAACAGAAGTGATATTTCTATCTTAACAAATTATTGATCAATAACAATGTTGGCTGAGGTTAAAGAAAGAACTATTACTTCTTGATTGAATTAAGTCTTAAAGGACTTAGTTTCAAGATAACCAGGAATAAGAGAATCACTTAAGACCATTTAAGTAACTTGAATAAAGTTATCCCAAAGACCACGAAACACTTTAGAAATGCTATTGTTCCAGTCATAAGTTTTTCCTCATTATTTTCTTCTTTTAAGAGACAAAGCAAAAAATATTCATGAATAATGAAAGGAATAGTTACAGCACAATCTGCATTGAGTGGGGCAGGGGGAGGGCAAGAATAAACCACAATTCAAAAATATTTTATTTACAATCTGAGTACATTACAAAACATCCAAAAAGTCTTCAATGCTTGAATTCTAAACAATTTACTTTAATTCGATATAATTTTTAAGAACCTCAGTAACTATATAAAGATAGAAAGCATTCAAAGAAATTAAAGTACATAAAAGACCTCACTATATAACTAAAAAATCCCAATCCTGAAGAAAGATTAGATGAACTTGTCAAATTTATTTTATATAATAAAGTATAAAAGAGGGCAAATTAGCTCTGACATATTCACACTACATAAAAATGGAAAATACATACAGTGACAATACCAATAAAAATAATATAACTTACATCCCCAATGATTTTCGCTGTGACTGTTGGAACTGCACCTTGATAGAAATTAAAAAATAAATTTAGGATCTCTTACAAATACTTAAACATTAACATTAAAAGCTGATTATTGGTCCAGAAACACAAAGTCTCATGGGAAGAACAAGTGTTATCTCAATTTAATTCAGTGGAAGAGCCTAGCAGTTCTAAAGAGTAAGATGAGAAAAAGCGATATGGAACTTATGAAAACACTACTCAATACCCTAGAAGCCCACAGTGAGCCACCATTCCTCATGTGAATATGTCAAACATATGAAAATGATCACTGATGGAAAAAAGGCAGAGAACCACTGTATTCAACTCAAAAAGGATAGATAAATGTTTTCAAATCAAGCCATACCTTGCAAGACACTGTTAGAATTCACTGTAGGCTGAGCAGCAGGAGCACTTGCTAATGATACTACATTAGCTATAACTGGAGTAGAATCTTTTCTCAGAGATGGGGGCCCTACTGAAGCAGCCTGAACCATGGAAATACTTCCTGATTAAAATAAACAAAATAAAGAAGCTTCATGTAATTTATACGTACGTACTTAGAAACGAACAGCTCAAGGAGGTTAAACAATGCTTTCAGGTTTGAGTATATTCTGCTAGAGCAAAAAATCATTTCAGAATTAACTAGGTTTTTCGTTTTCTACGTTTTAGTTAGGGAAACTTGAAAGTCTTCCAGGTACTTTATCTTTATATAAAAATGCAACAAATAAGTCTCACTTAAAAACCAACAACAAAAATCCCCAAAGGCACAATACCAAAGAAGACCACAGTAGATTTAATGAACATTGAAGCCTAACGTGTTTCTTAATTCTTGCCTTCATGTGGAAATGGCTTTCTAAATTTCTGGAGTAGGCTCTTGTAGTTCTTGGTTCTATTTATAAAGAGACCGTACTTAAACTTCTCTTTTTGGATAGTACTAGTTTTGTTTGTTTTTAAACCATAGTTTCTAAGATTAAATGGTCTAACCAAGCATATGTTATATTTAAAAGGTCATGTGCTTTAGACTTTATGTCCGTTGGTATAAGTAATCTCAAATCCTTTTTTAAGGAAGCCAAGGTATATATATATAACCAATTACAAAATATTAAGTGTCATCCTTTCCCATAAAGTACTTACATTATTTATTTGATTCAATATGCTCAGAAAAGCTAAAAAAAAAAAACCCTCATTTTTACCTGGCTTAATCTAAGGTATTCAATAAAAAAAGGATCTAAGTGTTAGTGCTACTGGAATACAATAAAATCTATATTTCATGAAATTAATAACAACTATTTACAGTTCCTAATCTGTAGAACAGTAGTTAGTTCCTGGCATTGATCAAAGACTCTATTCATCACTTAAATTTACTTTTACCTGCACTGTTTTGTGAAGGTGGGTCACACACACTTTGCTGATTACAGAACATCAAGATACAAAGTAGGTTACAAAAATGTTTCATTTCCCCCCGCCATTTCAAGGACTCATTCAGTTTACCCTGTCGCTTACATCCATCACACTTGGCCATCTGAAAAAGAAACAGAAGACAGTAAATGAGTAAGAAACAAATTATGTGTGGTCTGACAATAAAAACAGGACACACATAACAAATGAGGAAATTAAACTTAGAATTTAGACCATCAAACTGAATGCTGACTCTCCTAAAATGGCAAATATTTATCAATCAATAATTTTATATTAAACAATTTTTTTAAAAAAACAATGTAATATTATAGAGACCCCAATAAATAGAAATTAAAAAACAAAGTGAAGTAAAATGAAAATAAGGTCTCACTTCCACAAAGACTTCAGAAGACAAATTTTTTTTTTCTTGTCTTTTGTCTTTTTCCGTGTCCGGCAACGGATCGCAACCCTCAGTGTTGCCCCCGTACCGGACCGGGGACCGGCAACGGGATCGCAACCCTCGGTGTTGCTCCCGCGCCTCGCTCAGCCAGTGAGCGGGAACCGGTCTGTATGTGGGATCCGAACCCTCGGGCGGGAGCGCCGCCACACTTCCCAAGCGGCGCACTATCCAGTGCGCCACCGGGCCGGCCCCAGAAGACAAATTTACTTAATGTTTTAATGTCTTAAGATTGATGTCTTGCACAGGAAATTAAAAAAAAACAACAACAAAAACTTTAGTAACATTAAAGTCGTCCTAGAAGCCTTATATTAATCAATAGAGAACACAAAACATTTAATACTTAAAACTTTTAAGTCATTAAATTGCCCTCCATGCTATATGAAATTTTAAAACGGAATAATGCCTAACTTGAAAAACCTGAAAATGTGAATAATATTTACCTGATAGAACAAAACGGTATATTTGGACATGCATTCTTCACAACAGAACTCTTCCACCTTTCCCCCCAAATTATTCTGTACCAATTTGGGAGATGTCTGTAAACAATAACTGCACATTTTACAATGATTTCCCCAGCATTTTGCCAAATCATGTTTATAAAGCAACTTGCAACCTAAAATCAGGAAAGATAAAATTAACATTACGGAGAAATATTAATTATCCACATCTTTAATTTAAATGGCCTAGGACAAAGTTTTTCTTGGATCATGATCAATTAGCAAGTCAAGAGATCAAATCACAGGATCAAAAATAGCATATTTGGGGCCGGCCCGTGGCTCACTCAGAAGAGTGTGGTGCTGATAACACCAAGTCAAGGGTTAAGATCCCCTTACCAGTCATCTTTAAAAAAAAAAGCATATTTGAAGAAAATGGAATAAGACAGGATAGGATAGCATAAAAAATATTACACTGTATCAGATAGAGTAAGTTTTGTTTCGTGAAACTTTTGTTTTAGTTGGGTGTGTGAAAATATACTGGGCCACGATGTAAAATGTATCTCCTTCTTTTGTGTTGTCAAAAGATTTGAAAGCCATTGGTCTAGAAGGCTAACCTTGTGCAGTTTTAGAGTAAAACAAAACATGCTTAACATATAAAATAGTAACCTAAATAAAGAAAACAATCTACTTCATATTGATTTGTATATTCAGACCATTTAAATTCAGAAACATAAAGGTATGCTTAAAACAATACAAATACAAACTTGGGATGCTACTATAATTTAAGGAGTTCCATTTAGAAATAAGTGCAAGAACTAAAAGATCTTTGAGTTCCCCATCAACCTAATAATATTAAATGCCTTTAAAATCACCATCTTCTGCATTATACTTTGAGGATCTTTCACTTCATTTTAATATCTATATAATGTGAAGGACTAGATCACAAAAAGAGTGAATTGTGTATAAACATATCACAAAGACTTTGGCATTATACATAAAGGATAAAAGATAAACTTACATAGTAATAGCTCAAATCATCAACTACTTTTAAGATGACCAACACATTCACTAGGTAAGATAAACTTCTGACTTTACCTTCACTACAGAATGACTTGTCAGCACCTGAGAATCGCACAGTCTCCTTTACAATTTTCTCAATTTTACAATATTCACACATTGCCTTTAAGTTATTTATTTTCTTATATTCATCAGAACAATTCTTGCCACAGAACTGAAACATTTTACCCTGCAAAGAAATAATCATTACATACTAATTAAACATGTGGTTTACCTTATGGAAATCCTTATCCCTCTAACTTTGAAATCAAATGGTGGAATTCTGAGAGATGAAAAGCTAAAAATAATTTTACAAACAGGCTCATTTATACTTAAACCCTTATCATAAACCTACACTTTACCTTATAGTCAAGAAGTTCTGGTTTTGTGGCAAAAAGACGGTTACAGTGTTGACATTTGAGTTTCACAACACTTCGGGCAAACCCAACATGCTGGGATTGGGCAGCAAGACGCTGAAGACCAGCTGCAGCAGAGCTGCTGATAGAGGTGGGAGAAACAGCAGAGGTGTTACCTCCTCCTGCTGACACTGTTGAACCTGGGGGGATGCTTACAATTACTTGGCCCTGAGACAAGGGCACTACTGAAGAATTCATTCCAGTTGGTTTGTTGAACAAATTCTGAAAAAACAACAACAAAAGGTCAATTTAATTATTGTTCAAAGAAATAAGTATTGTGTGCCTACATATGCCAAGCACAGTTATAGGCACGTAAGATACATCTGTGAACAGGCAAAAATCCCTGCCTTTGAGAAGCTTATGAGTGAATGGGGGGGAGTCTCATTTATGTCCAAAAAATAAAATAATTTAACTAATAATGTTCTTCAAAAATAATATTTTCCCAGTAGCTAATCTGGGTGATAGGAGCACCATTTTATTTTATAGAAGGCAATTAAAGGACAAGCCTCCAAATACAGGATGAACTAAGAATCCAAGCTTAATTGGACTTTAGATAGAAACGTAAGCAATCCAGGCACTAGCAAACACCTAATAAGTTTATATTACTTATAAACTCACTGACTGAAGAAGAGGAAGATTCCTGAAGCCATACCTGGAAAGCTACCACACAACTGTAGCTGCAGAAGTTGCGTATACTTCCATCTGACATGGCTAGGTGATACTGAGGGATTGCTGAGGTTTTACAACTGTTACACTGAACTTGTACACCTTAGCAAATCAAAATAAAAACTAATGAGTAATATATACAAATGTACACAAATGTATGAAAAAATTAAATATTATACAATATACAAAAATTCAAGGGCCAGGTTAAGTTGCAAGAACTAAACTCAATCATGTCACATATGGACAAAAACTAACTAAACATTAAAAATTTTTCTTTTAGTTTAAAGTAGTCATAGTCTACCCTGAAACTACAAAATAAATGAATCTTGAAATAAATCAAATGTGGATAAAGAAAATACGTGAAAGAAGCCAATGAAATTCTTTTAGTAATGGGAAAACGCATAAATAGGCAAGCAAGTAAATAAGCAATCAAGGTAACAGGCGATATTTTACAATAAAAACCTAAAATATTTTTAATTTGCCTTAAAAATCAACTAAATTTGGACAAAAATCTGTAACATAAAAACAAAGTAACCATAATTTTTTCAACGATTACATTTTATAGTTTATGAAATCAATATTACCTGCAGAAGTAACCATTTTAACTCTGTAAGCAGATAAGCAATTAACAGAACAGAAAAGCTCTGTCTTCCCCAAGCTATTGGAATTTTCAATCATTTCTGCTGAGGATCTCAATGATTTGCAAAGCGCACATGGGGTAATTTTGGCTGATTTCTATTAAGAGAATAAAACAACATTCATTTTTACCAAATTCCTAGTAAAAGTATAACTCTTTGAAATGTTTATACTTGATCTGTTGAAATATTTTTTATCAGTGGTTTTCAAACTTTTAGTATTACAATCCTTTGTAAGAAATAAATTTTACAAAGTGACTCAGTGACACACATACTTCTGAAGTTTTGCATTTGTGTATTTTATATGTACACATATAAAACTGAAAAAAAACTTCACAGAGCAATATATATCATGATAACATGTAATGCACTTTAACATTTTCTATTCTATTCAATTTTACTAAAAAATAATGCTGTTGTAACCTAGTAATTAACTTCAGGATCTATTAATTGGCTGTAACCATAGTTTTAAAAACATTATTTTAAACAATAACATAACAGTGAGTTTTTATACTATACTATCCTAAAAACTGGAAGAACCCTCCCAAAGATGCTATATATAGCAATAAAATGTGAATTTAAGGAAATTAATAAATTTGTTAGAAAACTCATTGTCAGATATTCTACCACTAATAACAACAAAGTACTCTGTAAGCAGTAAAGTGGGAGCAAACCTTGGATATCACAAGTGTCAAAATATAAACAATCAAAGAATCTGTTATCTTAAGTCTTCACTCTATGAGGCATTCAGCAGCAAATAATACTATTAACATGCCACATATTCAGGATAACTTATAAGTTATGTCCAGCACCAATTAGGAGAGCTTAAGATCTCTCTTCCCTCTTAATGGATAAATTAAAATAGAGACATGTTAAAGTGAGCCCAAGTCCATTTCCCTTTCTTCCCCATCAGAACTGTAAAACCAACTTTAGACTTAGGTCAAGAGTTATCTCTGTGGGGGGAAAAAAAAAGAAAATGAAGAAGAGTTATCTCTGTGAAGCTTTTGCTGATAGGCTCATCTTGTCCTACAAGGTACAGCTGACTATGCTTCCTCTGTGGCCCACTGCACCCCATCATAGCATCTCTATTTATTCATTTATATGTTTATCTCCCCTAGGAGACGTAGCTCCTCAAATCAGGAATTACATCTAATGTTTGTTGAATGAATTATACATAAAGAAGAAAGGAAATAGAAATGACCACATATAATGGGCCAAATTCTATACTAGATGCTCTCTCCTTCTTTATATAATGCTAAAAACATTCCGGTGACACAGGTGGTATTATAGCCATTTTTAGATAAGAAAACTAGGGTGCAAGTAGTTTAACTGCTTTCGCCAAGGTAAAACTGTGTTATAACAGAAAGACTGGGAATAAAATCTAGATCTGCCTTCTTTCTAAATTCCAGTTCTTTCTCTAGCACAGGACATGTTAATATATGAGAAATTTAATAGCTAGTATTGATTAAATTAAAAGTAATGAGTAAATTTAAAATTAAGATGTTTCATCCTATTTCTCCTTCTCTTATGGAATATCAATCATCTTTCAATGGACAGGAGCCAAGTAACTTTTGGTACCTGATACAATATCAGGAAAAGAACAATCTTTTGGACAAAGATAATACACATGATGAAATAGGATTTTTTTTTCCCTGTGAGAGCAAAAATAAGGGATAAATTGTAAAGCTAAGCACTTTTAATATGCTGTACTCTGACAAGAAATAAACTTTTATATTGCATAATGTTTAAAATTCCAAAATCACTGCAAAGTTTTATGAACAATTTACAAAAAATTTCCCAATAGACATTATTAAATTCACCATTTTGGTGGACTGTGTAAAAATTCACCATCCTAAGAAAATGATCAACAAATGCACTGAAACAGGGAGAGCCACTGTAAAAGTAAAAATGTAAAAGTACTTACTATTCCTTTAGGTTTATCAATCTAAAACTAATATTTGATTAAAATTTACTAACAAAATATAAATCTAATACACACAAAAACTGCATGACATTCGTCATACAGAGCTCATCCAGTTCATCCTGTGAAAACCTCATCAATTCAAAAAGTAATATACATATATCCCACATCCAAATTTTCCTATTTCCTGAAGAAAAGGAAAAACCTTTTACATTACAATTAATGGTAAGATTTTGATTTTCTGGTTTGCAATTTTAATTATGTGGATTCAATTTCAAGAATACATATGTAACTTAGACCTTTCCTTGTCAAATAAAAAGTATACGTGCAAATCAAAGTGTATTTGATAACACCAAAGCTAAGGGTTCCATTCTCTGTACCAGCCAGCTGCCACCCTTCCCCCCCCCAAAAAAAACCCCCCAAAACTGACTAATAAAATGCATTTCAAAGATCAGAATGCTATACAACAAAAGGATAGGACTGGTTATCTCTGGGAGATGCATTATATTTCTTCTTTGTGCTTTTCTGTATCTTCATAATATTGTTCAAAAACATGAAACACATTTGAAACTTAAAAACCATATCCTGGGCCAGCCCAGTGGCGCACTCAGTTGAGTGCGGCGCTTGGGAGTGCGGCGGCGCTCCCGCTGAGGGTTTGGATCCCATATAGAGACCGGTCCGCTCACTGGCTGAGCATGGTGCGGGCGTGACACCGAGGGTTGCGATCCCGTTGCCGGTCACGAAAAAAGACAAAAAGGGGAAAAAAAAAAACAAACCCATATCCTAAAAACATATATTCAAACGCATAAACAGAAACTGCTACTTACTGAACTCTATAACAGAGTATTTAACACACATTCATTCAACAAATACTATTTATATGTAATAATTTTAGTTAAGCAAACAATAAGATCTTAATACTTTTAACAATGTTTTTGTGAATAATTTCCAACAAAAAATTTAGGCCTCCCTGAAATAAACAAAGACATTAAGATTAAATATGGTCAGGTACCTGCTTGTATGCTGTGACACACGCTGAACTACAAAACTTTTTAGACTGCCCCTCTATCTGAAGCATGTGACACTGTCCAGAGCCACTGTAACAATAACCCCCACAGTTCTCACAACAGTTCATTGTGAGGTTGTTAGCAGAGCGGAACTTAGAGAAGCAGGCATCACTGCAAAGTTTATGTACCACATTCTGGTAATTCACTTCATGTCGAATCTAGGAATTTAAAAACAACATGCAAACAATAAGCAGAGACATCAAAAGCTATTCTTTGAGCACAAACATTAGATCTCCCTCCAATAAAATAAAAAGATAACTTACAACAGCATTCTTCTGACACATGCTGCATTTGGTTGAAATACTATTTGTATTTATGGTAACAATAGGTTTTTTTTTCAATTCATATGTTGACAAACATGACTGACTGCAAAAATCTTTACTAGTGGTGGTATTTTCAAACTGGGCACTGATCACATCCTTCGGATTTAAAATGTCTCTAAAAATGATAACAAAGATAAAATAAGCCACAGTATAATTCATTCTTTTTCTTGTAGTGAGCTAAAATTACCAAATAAAAAAGAGGTGATTATAATGTAGGGAAAGTGCACTGGAATTTAAAAAACTGGGTTTTCTTGCATAAACATAAATTGTTTTGATACTTAAGTTTTTTCCTATAAAATGGAACTGATATACCATCTACTTCATAGAACTGTTGTGAAAACTAATATATGCATTATGTTTCAAGATTAAAAGGAAATACATCAAATGGTTAGCATTCATTATCTCTATAGGTGGGATTACAGGAAATTTTATTTTCTTCTTTAGAACTGTCTGCCCATTTCCAAAATATACTTTTAAAATAACATTACATTCGAAATTCTTAAAAACCAGCATCTTTTAAAAGTCAACATACATTTTGAATTACAGTGTATATTCTAGCATGGTTATATAATATCTGAATTTCCCATATTTGAATAATTTAATTTGTAACCTAATGATTAAGGTTCCCCACCACACCGACCTTCATCACACCACCAAACCACTTTCTATAGTAGTTTACTAGATAGTTTAAGTGTAAACCATTTTAAAAACCACTTTTCTAATTGGTGAAATTTTCTAAACAGTGTCTCTCCCCCATAAGAATACACTTACATAATAGTTAATATGCTGTGCTATATTCATTCGCATAACATCCTGCATATTAAAAAGTTTACGCTAACAGAATACTTTTTTTTTTGGAAAGATTAAAAATATCTCTGCTTCGATAAAAGGTAATAATAAAAATAATGGGAAATCATCATAAGGAACATCTAATATTGTACTATAATATAATACATAAGTCCATACTTGTCCTCTTCTATATTAGCAGTTCTAGACTGCTTTGCTTTCTGCGTTTTTTTCCTTTTTGCCTTTACAGCTATTTTTCAAATTAGGTTTCAATGTACTTCACAGAGGAGTATTTACCCAGTTTTATTGAGCCAGACACTAGCTAAACCCTGAGTCAAGATACAGTCCATGCATGCACTCAAGGAGCTCAGAGTTACTGGGACAAATAGACAATTTATAAAATACTGTAACAGAAGCATTCTTAAAATTGATGGCAGTATAAACAATTTTGAAAAGATATGTATGATGTAATATAGAAATATAAAAATGAAGAAACAGTTGTATGAGACCATATGTGACATGAAAGGCTACTCAAAATAAGGTGCCATTTTAGCTGGACCTTAAATAGGAGTTTTCTAGAAGGTTAAGGATTGATAAGGGTTGGGAGCAGCATGGATCAAGACAATGAAAATATAAAAGTAGGTATTTCTCAATATGCTTACAGTTCAATTACATTACATCTTATTGTAGCAATAGATTATATCTTATGCCAGAATGAGAAGAAACAATCTCATTCCAGTTAGCAAAAATTCAGAAATGGTACAGACAATCTAGAAATAGTTACTTCTTTGAATATCATTATACAGAGTCTGATTTTCCTAACAGTATTAACGAAATTATCCTCCAAATTGTCCCTTTTCTGTAGGATTTAAGATAGATTTTTTAAATATAAGTTAGATAAAAATTAAATGATGATTAACTAAAATATTGTCAGAGTTTAGGTTAAATTCAAGAGGCTAAGAGACATGGTCAACAAAAGATAAGGAAAAATAAAATTGTTATTCTGAACAGCTCATGAGTTTTTAACCTTAAGTGCTGATGCTACATTTCTACTGGCTTATAAAAACAGCAGTAGCTATCAAGAAAGAAATCTTTTCTATCTCTGCCTATTCGAATTAAAATGAAACCCTTTTTATAGAGATTATTTACAAATTAAACCTGTTTGACCATATAGACTATGTAGGGAAACAATGCATATGCCAAAATTAACCAGCTATGTGACACTGAGCAAATCTTTTAGCTTCTTTGAATTTAATTTCCTTATATTTAAGCAATTTTACAATCAGATAAACCAGACTGTACCAAAGTGTTGTAATGACTGTGTAGATAAGATGGGATAAAAGGGGGAAGGTAATTTATAAGTGCTGAATAGGAGATGAAAGAGTAGTTCAGGAAGTAAAATGTAGTACAACGAAAAACAAGATTTATCCGTGGTTGAGGAGTGAAGCAACAAGAGAAAAAATTATTATGTAAAATGAGAAGGGGGGAAAAGTGAGTAAGACAGAAAATGAAAAACAAAAGGTTGAGGAGATAAGCAGGTAAGGAGTACCTGAAAGAACAGAAAAGGGCAAATGGAAGAGAGTAAGAAATGAAGAAGGGTAAAAGAGTAAGTGAATGAAGAGTTAGGACAGTTAAGAGTCAAGACATAACCGGTTAAAAAAATGAAAAATTTTTTGGATAATGAATGAAACCAAAAGTGACAAGAGAAAAATAATCTTAAAGAACAATTGAATTACATTAAGATCACGATGTACATAAAAATGACCTGTCACAATGCAAACACCAGCGGCCAAAGGGACATGATAAATTTAGTTGAAAAAAGTAACAGGTATGGACAAGAATTGAAAAAAAACAAAAACAAAAATCAGAACGAGGGCACACATTTTTAAAACTCACAAGTTTTCTACGATTATTTTAAAAATAAACAATAAACCTTGGAAAGAATATCTATGACTATTATTATAAAGAAGAAATATCACTAAAATTTTAGAAATCACTGATCCCCAAAGTAAGAATAGAGAAGCATAAAAGGAAGTTATTATGTGAAATTATTTCATGGTAAAACAGAAATCAAAAACCATAAAAATTATAATTTTCAGACTGACAATCTTAGAATCTAGTGATGAATATACTGGAATATAAAAATTAGAGACACGGCATACACCTAAGTACTCACTTTTACAAGCATATTTTATAATTCAAACAGTATATATAATGTCTCTTTACTAAATTAAACTTCCAAAAACATCATGTGGCTGATAGTTAATAGTTTTAACACATAAATTGTAGCTGTAAAATAATGAGTGGATTTCTTTTCTTTTTTTTTAAGTTAGGGTCATTAATTCTCTCATTCAACAAATATTTATTAAGCACCTACCATGCTGGGTATACAGCAGTGGACACAACAGGCAAAGCTCCTACCCGCATAGCTTATGTTTGTTTTTACAGTGACAGAGAAAAATTGTATGTAATTACTATGCACAACATGATGTTTTAAAATTTATATATATTGCAGAATGACTAAATCTAGCTAATTAACATATGCATTACCTCACATAGTTATAAATTTTTGTGGTGAAAACACTTTATATTCACTCTTTTAGCATTTCCCAAGAATACAATAATATTAACTATAGTCACCATATTGTACAATAGATCTCTTTAACTTATCCCTCCTACCTAATTGAAATTTTGTATTCTTCGACCAACATTTTGCCAACCACCCCTCATGGATTATGCTCTAATGAAATAAATAAAAAGGAAAGGAAGCCAAAATCTATCACATAAAATAGCCTTGAGATCGATCCTACTTATTCTAACAATGACAACATTGTTAGAGATATTGCTGGATATATTTTTTAAAAGTCCTTTTTGGAAATTTCTTCAAAAAGGAATTATGTCACAAAACCACAAATCTTATTATTTAATCAAATTTCATTTTTGAACAAAATTTTTTTTAAATTAATTTAAAAAGTTGATATGAAATATCCTAATCTACCTTCTAATCAATACATATAGTTCTTTTTTTTTTTTTGTCTTTTTCCGTGTCCGGCAACGGATCACAACCCTCAGTGTCGCCCCCGTACCGGACCGGGACCGGCAACGGGATCGCAACCCTCGGTGTTGCTCCTGCGCCTCGCTCAGCCAGTGAGCGGGAACCGGTCTGTATGTGGGATTCGAACCCTCGGGCGGGAGCGCCGCCACGCTTCCCAAGCGGCGCACTATCGCAGTGCGCCACTGGGCCGGCCCCTCAATACATATAGTTCTAAATCACTGTTAGCCACATGCAAACATTAAACAGACCCTCAGGAGATAAAAATTTGATACTACTGAAGCTGTTCAAAAGAACATGTTATAACTTGAAAGATAATCCCAAAACAAAAAGTTACAGAAGTTTTTCCTGTTGCTTTAAATAGCAGCAATCCTAAAAGAAAAACAGAACTTCCAAAGGAAACTAAAGTCCAATCTACACTTGCATATACGAATATATGGTATATAATTTAAACTGCTATTTTACTACCTCAAATATAACCAAAATTTACCCTTTCAATTGTTTCAAAGAAATGAAGTATAAAGGGATGTTTAAATAACTAACATCCAGAAAAACTTCTAATCGTATCCAAATTTCTTTTTAAAATCTCTTATCCAACTAAACCAGAAAAGGGAGTATCTTTTTCCCTTTCCAGACAGAGAAAGGGCAGCAAGCATGTGATGAACTATAAACACAAATACATAAAGTCATAAACCATAGTTTCAGTAGTCTGATAAAAGAGAAAAGCCAATGTGTTTCAGAATAACCATAATTCCTCTTTTTCAAACTTACTCATTTAAACAGTTTCTAACAATCTCCTTACAAGATTAGTTCATATTCCTCATACATTTCAGGATGACCTTATTAAGGTCATAAGGTCATTCTCCTTTTCTGTTCTTAAACATTGCAATGGACTCTCTGAGATAGTTCAGATATTGAGAAAATAAAAATATATATTGGAAGCCATTTAAAGTTAAGAAGAAAAATTAAATAAATTCCAATTACACAGTAGGAATCATAACTTTAAATATTTGTTGGATTTAAAAATTGATTGCTTACAGTAACAAGATAAAATATTGTGGTAATACAATACCCATAAGTGTGTACTTTTTGTAATGTAAAGCATCTCAACAAACAAGGATAGAAGAATTGGTTTCCAAAACACTTAATATATAAAAGGCACATTATTGAAAGCCTAAAAGAAAACTGAGCATCTAACACCCAGAGAGACTGAAAACAGCAACATGTCAGGACTAAATAACGTGGTATCTCTCATAAAAACACAGAAATGCAGAAAACTAAACATAATACACAGGCTAAGAAAAAGTATGTTAAAAGAAAGGAAAACAAAAAAAGATAATTTAGAATTCTGCTATACTTTGAGCAACTTGAACAAGTTTTCTTTGTGAGAGGAGGAGGTGGGCGGGCAGGTGGAACTGTATATCCAGTGAGGCACAGTGTAGAGCAGAATAGCTGAGTAGACCCTTTCCTCTGATAAGCAGTTTGCCCCTTCTGGAGGATTTTTTTACAACCAGAACAGGAAACTCGAACAGCTGTGGCTGGAACTGAAGGAAGCATTTTATTCATGCCAGATGATGCCTGTGAAGGCTGAAAGCCAGTAGTCAACTGTGGAGCTTTAAAAAAAAAAAAAAAAAAAATTGAAAGAAAAAAATGTTTTACTTTTTACCATGAATTTCAACTATGCATTCTTTCTTCTCTTCTAGAGCTAGTCTTAAAACACAACAGTAATTATGCAATATACTATGTAAAGGCATTCTAAATAGGCTGAGAGAGCTGTCTAGTTTATTAATTACAAATAGAGACTTCCTCTCATTCATATTGGTCAGAATAAATACAATTCATGTATTCAGTTTCATTTCTTACCAAGAGGACTGCCACTGACCGAAAACACAGCACTAATTTTCAGTTCCCCCTCTTGAGTTTTTTGCTGTTGGCCATGACTATACTCCTTTAAAAAAGGAAAAAATAAATAAACACACAGAGAAAATAATAAATACCTAAAAAAATCCAGACACTTAAGACATTTCACTATCGCTATATAGAGGTGAAAAATGTTTACATTAGCATTAATAACAAATAATAAAATACAAAGCAGTAAGCAAACTATAATTACAATTAGGGTATATTTGTCTCTGCCGGAAGATCAAGAAGCAAAAAATGAAAGTAGCTATTTAGTTAGCCTGTGGAACTACCAGATATTTATAAATTATTTTTGAAAATTCTTCTTTAATTGGTTACTGTTTATTATAAAAGTAATACACAATCACTATAGAAAATTTAGATAAGTAGGAATAAGAAAAAATTTCTAATCTTATTTCCATCACCCCAAAATAACCACTGTTATTCTTTTGGTATATTTCTTTCCAGTCTTTTCCTCTCCTCTATTCAGGTTTTATTTCTTTACATAGTTGTAATTATATAAAATATATCATTCCTATAAACTGATGTTTTGCTCACTTGTATCATTTGGACTTTTGCATATTATTATATATTACACCAAAATATCTTCTAATGGCCAGATACAAGTGTTTCTAAAATTGGAGTCCAAAAATCCCTGAGGTCTAAAGTAGTCTGAGAATTCTGAAAGAATATTTTTTGAACTGTTTTCCTTTCAATGACTTTTAAGTGCATGTAAACATATTTTAAGTCCTGAGTAACCATCATATAACTACAATATCACATATACTACAAGTTTTTAGTGCGTTGTTTGCTTTTACAATTATGTTATTGCATCGTGAAGCCATTAAATGATAGATTTAACTTTTACTTTAATACATCATTTATCATAATGAAACTTGCAAAACCCTACAAGACCCCTTATTCTTGGAATTCTGGGGCATCTCAAAAAAAACCTCCGTTTCTGTATTGGGGGTGTTGGTACATCACTCAAATTTGAGAAATACTAAATTAATGAGGCACCAAAAACTTCAGTAATTGAGATAATATCTTAATGCAGTATATTTAAAAATCAAAATTTGCAAAAATCCACGATGAACGAAATACAAAAACTTTAAACAAAGACAGGGTTACTATTACTGATTCTTT
Organism: Galeopterus variegatus; assembly: GCF_000696425.1. Taxonomy (NCBI): domain Eukaryota; kingdom Metazoa; phylum Chordata; class Mammalia; order Dermoptera; family Cynocephalidae; genus Galeopterus; species Galeopterus variegatus. The sequence goes on along the minus strand of NW_007726217.1, from coordinate 521,390 downwards.
CCTTTTGCCTCAGGCTCCAGAATGGCACTGAGATTATATAGCCACAACCCAATGTTGGTCCCCTTACTGTTTCCATACATTTAACATAATCAGCAATGCCATGATGAATATCTCTGTGAACACTCATACTACCATATTTAGGATCATCCCTAAGGAATGGATTCTTCAAGTGGAATTGCAATGTAAAATGGTATATAGTAAAGGTTTTTGATACATAATGAAAGATTGTTTCCCCCCCAAAAAACTGTTGTTAATTATATTTACTCCAGCAATTTATGGGAAAAAAAAGCCACTTAAAAGCCTTTTTCACTTGTTTCAACTTGCAGTTCTTTTCTTAATGTTCATTTACAAAAGTGCATTATAATATAACAGAATTTATCAAATTTCCTCAATATGTACTTTAAGTTAAAAATTTTATGTACTGAAGTTTCCATTTTTATGCCAAAAATCTGACAATCTTTACCTTTGTGATTTCTTCTATCTGTTACAAAGTTCTACTTCCACAATAAAATAATAAGAATATGGTTTCATTGTTTATAATACAGTCCTTTAATCCAGGGGTCAGCAAACTTTACTGCAAAGGGCCGGGTAGTAATATTTTCAACTCTGTAGGTCATTTGGTCTCTGTCACAACTACTCAACTCTGCCCTGGTAGAGCAAAAGCACCCATATACAACATGTAAATGACTGAATGAATGTTCAATGCTCCAATAAACTTTTACACAAGCAATGGGTGAAAAAATAAAACCAAAAAAGAGGGTGGGCTGGATTTGGCCCCACTGATAATCTACCAACTCCTGCTTTAATCCATTTGGAATTTATTCATTTGATGTATAATGGTCATTTTTCTTTTTCTTTCTCTAAATAGCTAGTTAATTCCTTCCATTTGCCATTGATTAATATATCAAATCATTAAAAGTAATGTCTATTTTAGTGGCTATGTATTCTGTATCATTATCAGCCTGACTAATCTTATGATATCACACTATCCTAATGAAACTAATTGTAGGATGTTTAACCACTTTACAGAGTTTGCCACTCATAAACTCTCCAACTAGTTTTTAGAATATATGTGTATATATGTGTTTATATGCACCCCTATAATTCTCCAAAACTTCAGAACCTAACCATTGATATTTTCATAAGAATAAATCAAATCTCTGTCTTCATTTAGGAATAACTGATATCTTCATAATATTTTTTTTTCCTTTTTGTCTTTTTTCGTGACCAGCAACGGATCGCAACCCTCAGTGTCGCGCCCATACTGGACCAGGACCGGCCACGGGATCGCAACCCTCGGCGTTGCTCCCACCCCTCGCTCAGCCAGTGAGCGGCTGGTCTGTATGTGAGATCCAAACCCTCGGCGGGAGCGCCGCTGTGCTCCCAAGCGGCGCACTGTAGCAGTGCACCACCGGGCCGGCCCCCCAGGAGATCTTTTAAATGTTTTCAACTTCAGGAACTTTAAAAATATTGTGTGGATCTGGAAACAATTCATAGAGGCAGAAAGTAGAATGGTGGTCACCAGGGACTGGGGGGAAGAAGGAACGGGGAGTTGATGTTTAATGGGTACCGAGTTTCACTTTGGGATGGTGAAAACGTTCTGGAAATGGATAGTGGTGATGGTTGCACAACAGTGTGCATACACTTAATGCCACTGAATCGAACACTTAAAACGGTCAGTTTAATTTTATGTGTGTGTACTTCACCACAATAAAAACCCTGTGTGGGCTGAACTATTGCTGCGGGTAAACCTTCTACAGGTTGTTAGCCTGTGATTGCTGTTCTAGAGCATCCTTCTTAGGATAAGAGGCTTCTCTCCTGGCTAGTGGTGCCTTAAATCCTGCCTAGTTTTCAATGATTTCTTGTTGCTTAAGGGGCCTAATAAAATTATGGCCTTGGTTTAGAGTTGTATGAACGTTTAGCTGTTGGATTTCAGTGGGGGAATTTGTCTTTTTTGTTTTTAAATTTTTATTTGGAAATAATTATAAATTCACAGGAAATTGCAAAAAAAAAAAAAAGTACAAGAGGTCTCCCACAGCCTTCACCCAGTTTGCCTCCATCGTAATAATTTGTGTAACA
>NW_007726217.1:508312-519301 GCF_000696425.1 Galeopterus variegatus | reverse complement strand
GGAGCGCCACCACGCTTCCCAAGCAGCGCACTATAGCAGTGCGCCACCGGGCCGGCCCATATTTTTTACATTTTACAAAAAATGGTCTCTCCATTCATTCGAGTTGTCTTTTATCAGACCTAAGCACTTTTTAGTTGCTGCTAAAAACCACAGATCTTTTTCATTATATCATCTAACTGTGAAATCAATTTATATAAATATCGCTATTTTTTAACACAACTATAATTTGACTACGTACTCCACTAAACTTTCATGAATTCTATTAATGTGCTAATATAGATACTTAGCAGCCAGTAATAATTTTATCTCCTTTTCCATTATTTTTTCTTCTAATTTATTTAATGTATATTGAGCCAAAAAGCCAACAAGAGTTAAATAATAATGCTGACCCTAGTAATCTGTATTCTTTTAGCACTTTTTGTTGTGTTGGGTTTTTTTTGTTTTTTGGTTTTTTTTGGAGGCTTGCCAGCAACTCTTAGTAATTATTAACAGAAAGTTTACTTCATTTTACTTTCAGATTCAGTAATTGTTATTGACCAGAAGTAGATATTTCCTCACCATTATCAAGAGAGTATCTATTATAAGAAACGCATAATGAATTACATGAGATGTCTTTTGGCATCCAACAAGATGACCATACAGACACTCTTCCTTGACCTGTTGATGGAATACATGTATTAAAAGATTTTCCAATATTGACTCATCCTGACATTCCAATGTTATATACTATATTATAGCAAATTTCCAGTAAAAGAAAAAATTCTTTTAATCTCAGAAAACTCCAGAAATAATCAATACTCACTGGCATACATTAATGACCTCCAGTCAGCTCTCTTATTCTCTGTGATGGCTATTCCAAACTTCTGTGGCATTCCTTAATCCTCAAGTAAACATTAGTTATGTTATATAGTAAAAATAATTATATGTCTTAAGTACCGTGTATGTACACCATAATGACTTCAAGGCAGAATCATGTTTGGTTTATGTTTGTATCCCCCAATGATGACTAATTTTACAAATATTTCACAAACAAATCAATGACTGACAAATAATTAATGTTTTTTGAGAAGTAAATATCTAATTGATGACCCAAGAGGTTTCAGAAGCAGAAAAACCTAGGTGTCAAAACAAAACAAAGGGCCGGCCCGGTGGCGCACTGCTACAGTGCGCCACTTGGGAGCGCGGCGGCGCTCCCGCCGAGGGTTTGGATCCCACATACAGACCGGCCGCTCACTGGCTGAGCGAGGTGCAGGCACAACACCAAGGGTTGCGATCCCGTTGCCGGTCCCAGTCCAGTACGGGCGCGACACTGAGGGTTGCAATCCGTTGCCGGTCACGAAAAAAGACAAAAAGGAAAAAAACAAAACAAAAAATCCTTTACCAATACATTTAACTTCCCTTCATTTACTACAAAGGAAAAACCATATTAATATCTTAAGACAGTATTTTAGAAATGACGAACAGTTTCTATAACCAAATTAAACTTGATATGGCTAAAACAAAGCTCCAACATTTGAATTACTGCATTCTACTTTCCAAGATTGTATGAATCACTATTGTGACAATTAGTTAATTTGCTTTCCCATCTTAATCCATTTATTTCAATGAGAGATTACAGATTAGCTCTACCTCCATTATTACGAGCAAGCAAAAAAGAAAAAAATCATGATTTTAATGTAATACTTATTGACTGTCTAGCTTTTAGAACTTACAGAAAAGGGGAAAAAGGAAAATGAGATCTCTGGCTTTCAAGTTTTTATTTTAAAACCATCTCTAGGCATTTAAAAAAATTAAACAACTTCTACTTACAAAAATATTGGTAGACTAATAAAAACAAAACTTTGATTATGACCCCAGATTGGCTCCTTACTGGCCATGTGGCCTTGAGGAACTAACTTAATTTCTATGAACCTAAGCTTCCTCATCCACAAATATACCTCACACTCTGGCCATCTTATATAGGTCATTAGAAGGAGTACATGTAAAAGCACCTGTAGCTGTAAAAAATACCACAAAAAATGTTACAGTAACATGCAATGGGATTAGAATGAAGAAACAAAACTGGGAGGCCAAATGATGCTACGCCAGTACCAAAGGCAGCAGAACAATGACTGATAAACCCAGAAAATCATAAATGAAGAAATAACTAAAAGCAAATGGGTAGAAGTTGTTAAATTTATATATATGCACATTTCAACACCTTAGTGATATGCATAGGAAAGTAAAGAAATTAAGGCCAAAATGAATTATTTAAAAAGGAGAATTAGGAGGTGAGCTGAAAGCAAAACTACACAGTTAAGCACTGAGAAAACCAAGGGAGATTTTGAAAAGGTGCCATGAGCTAAAGCTATGAGTTTACTGAACCACAGGGAAAGTTACACTAATTGATGGTCAAAAGTAAAGGCTGACCACAACTGTAAAAGCTATCCGTATTTTATGTGAGGTTAATAGCACTGTTTTAGAGACTAAGAAAATAGTACATTGGAATTCCCCTTTCCAGTCCATGGGAAATGAGTAAGAGTAAGAAAGCATTACGCAGTATTGAAAAGCAAGCAATATAAGGGCCGGCCCGTGGCTCACTCAGGAGAGTGTGGTGCTGATAACACCAAGGCCACAGGTTCGGATCCCTATATAGGGATGGCCAGTTCGCTCACTTGGGAGAGCGTGGTGCTGACAACACCAAGTCAAGGGTTAAATCCCCTAACTGGTCATCTTTAAAAAAAAAAAAAAAAAACAAGCAAAAAACGAAAGAAAAGCAAGCAACATAGATTTCCAATGGTCATAAGGCAGAAATACCTAAAAGAATAGGAAAATGGGGGTTAGGCAGGGAGGTAACGTAGGGAGAGAGGAGAACGGTGGGACAAAGGAGAGTGGGGAGGTAGAAAAGGAAGGGGAAAGACAAGAAAAAAGAAGGAAAGAACCAGGTATCTAGGGATTACATATAACATAATCTCCCCTGGGGGGTTTCTAGAAGAATTACCAAAGATCTGGCCCTACAGGATTGGTGTGGCAACGAGAGAGAGGACTGCTCGGGGAAAATGTAGCTTTATCCACTCACGTGCCTTATTGTGGGGTCAGTGTAAAGAATACTTTTGGATCTTAGCCCAGAACCAACCCACATTACTGCTTGGTTCTCAAGAATCCAATCAATCAGGTGGGTGAGCTTTTAGGGAAGTTCTTCCCCATAATCACGATGAAACTTCATATTTGGCATTTTATAACACATTTTACAACTTTGAATTAGTGCACAAAAATGTAGATGTTGCTGTCCATTCCATCCTATTTATATTCTACAGCCACTGGAATCTCTGATTGTTTTGAAAACAGTAATGCTAACAACTTTCCCAATGCCTTCTATCCCCACTGTATTTGGTCTTTGCTATAAGTACCTTTATGTCCCAAGGAAGTGTTACTGGGTCATGGATAAAAGAAAGAGATGCCTTTGGTACCCTGCCTGCATTATGATTTCTTATAGATTTCCCATGCCCAGACTGAAGCATGTAAAGAAACACTAGATCTGCCCTGCATACAGACATGGTTATAGTCTTCTAAGGTATATATTGCCACATAGATTTTTCCTGGGTGTCAGGACATCTATTTATCCCTAAATTCACATATCCAAGATCTCCATTTTATCTGCTACAATAAACATGCTTTCAATTTACCTTCTATCCAAATATTTTCATATTCCTTCTACTGTCTTCTTTGTAGCAACTACATTCATATCCAACCAACTCCTACAGCTTCACCATCACTACCTTAATACATCTACCTTCCACTGGGCACCATGGAATTCTTGCTTAACTGAGCATCAATCAGACTCATATGAATCGCCTACCACTGTAATCACCTCTTCTTTTTCTATCTCCTTATTCTAAAGCAGTGATTCGCAATAGCAGATGATTATGCACCCCCAGAGGACATTTGGCAATGTCTGGAGACATTTTTGGTTGTTAAAAATTAGTGGGGGAGGTTGCTACTGGCATCTAGTAAATAGAGGCCAAGAATGTTGCTAAACATCCTGCAATGCACAGGACAGCCACTTAGAATTATCAAAGAATTATCTGGTCCAAAATGTCAGTAATGCTGAGGTTGAAAAATCCTGCTAAAAGAAAACTTTTCCACAGAAGTCTCACATTCTCAAACCCACTAACATAAAGATAGATAAAGGTAAGCTTTTCTCCTGATCCAATGTCACTGAGAGAAATAGCTAATTCATGTTATCTTTCCTTCTCATCCTCTGAATTTATGCCATCTGTACAAAACATAGACTACACTCAAACAATCGCTGCTATTGTGTATTCATCCACTGGACCCCTTCCTACATTTCAAAAATGATTACAGCATCTGATGTAACGTAACTTCTTTCTTCCATTCCAACCACTTGCAATATCATTAACTGCATGAATAACCTAGATGACTTCAGGACTTCACAGTTACAGGACCTTTTACCTCCAGAGCAACTGTGAAATAGCAGAACTCTACTCTTACACCCTTATTACTCACAGATCTCAAAGATCTCAAACTTGGAATCGTGTACCACTCATCAAAGCCTCCTTTACCTTCTACCCACTAATCTAATGAACTCCTTCTTCAATCAATGAACCCTTCCAAAGATAATCTGTCCATTAACTCCTCCTGAAAAATAGTTAAATCCATACATGGCCTGTAATTCATTAGCGGTAACTGCAAAGGCTTATTATCCAATATGAACTCAACCACATCACAAACCCATAAGCTACCTTAAACTTTCAGCCATATTTTATGTATCAATCTAAAATCCTGGAAGACTCACCCTTTCCTTAATTCTGCACTGAAATGCATTGCAAAATCAGCGGTATTAAGGAAAAAAGTTGATTAAAAGCCTTAATTACTACTCAGGAAAAGTTTCATATAACTCTTGTTAAAGCCTTACAAGATAATTCAAATTGCCTCAACCTTCTTTAAGAGTCTCCTTTTACCCTGTCAACAAACTACTTCACTTCTTATGCACTTCCTCTCTCAAATGAATAATTCAGTGTGTGGAACAAAAATAAGGGGGAAAAAAAAGGTGAAATGTTTACTTGAGCATTGTCAGGTTCATCTTTAATTTTGTCTAGTAGTCCCTGCTGTGGTGCCATTGCTTTGTCATACTCATCATCCAAAGGTTCTTCTTTAATTCTAATATTTGATGCAAAGGAATTCCCCAGTTCCGAACCAATGGATTCTTTATTGGCAAATGGGTAGCTGGAATCCTAAAACACAATATAAAGGATTAATAAATATTCAGATTTAAAAATTATTTCTCTTCAGGTTTAACACCCAAAGAAAAGCTCATTGGAAATGAAGGGCATTCATTAGAGTCCCTGTGCCTAAAAGTAAATGTGCTATAGGTCTAAATATCAAATACAAATAAGGAACCTAAGAGTTGAGGCTTTTTAGTTTTAGAATACCTCCAAAGATGTCCTCACCCAAATAAAAAAGCAAAAAAAAAAAAATCAGTGCTCTACCTAACACATTTAGTTAGAGTTTAGAAAGTGACATAAAGAAAACTTTGACACTTGCCACAGTTACAGCAATCTACATACACACTGAAAACTTACCCTAAAGTTTGTTTCTGGGGTTTGTGGTAAATGGGTATGTAATGTTTCTTCAACTTGATTAGCTACTGAAAGGAAAAAACAAACAAACAAACACATGTATATGAATAACAAATCTTCATAAAGAGTGACCTAAAAAGCTATCATTTGATAATCACCTCTCTTTCCCAACAAAGATGCTCATTAGAGTGAACTGGGTCCCAAAAAACACCCAAAAGGCAGTTTCGTTGAAAGTTCTGCACAATCTAGTCCCACCTAACTTTTTACCTCACACTTTTTCCTTTGCTCAAATCTAAATAAACTGGTTACTTTGTTCACTGTGCTCTGAAAATTACTTGTGCTTTTTCTTCCTCATTTCTGCTTATTCCATTCCTAATCTCCTCTATCTGTCCTAATCTTTACATAATTTTCCAGATGCAGCTCAGTCCAAATTTCACCTCTCCTATATAAAACCCTCCCTGGTCACTAAGTTAAAACTCATCTCTCTCCTAAGAATCCCTAAAACATTGTTACAGTTATTTGAAAGAAATCTTGTACTGCATTATGACAAACTTCCATCATTGTTTGCAATTATAAATTAAATCTTATGCTATTCAATTGGTCATTGACACTTCTACTACTTGTCTTGTCCCTTCTGCTAGTAGACATTATGTTCCTTGAGAAAAAGGACTCTATACTGAAAATATACACTGAATCATATATATTGAAAAATACAGTATACCCTTGCACAGCCTTGTACATAATGGATACTGAAAATAGTTGTTCTTTTTAATAATACTGTCTTGTTCTTTCTACCATATATTTCCCAGCATTGTCAGAAGAAATGCAAGGACTAGTATAGTAAACTTGCTTTCTTTCACATCTATTGAACATCACTGAAGGATTACTATATTCATTGTACCAAGTTAGGCCCCAAGAACACAAAGATGAATAACGTACAACCTGGCCCTAAAGAAACTCCTACACTAGTAGGTAAAGCAAAACAAATACAGAACTATAATAATGTGTAATAAATAATGAGGCATGAACAAACTATTGTGGAAATATAGACAAGAAAACAATTCATTATTGATGTAAAACGGTTAGGAAAGACTACAAAGTAGAACAGGTTTATGAGTTAGGCATTGTTGCATAAGATGCACTTTCACAGACATATATACAAACAGAGAAAATGACATACAGACAAATGAAACAGCAGAAGGAAAGGAAAGCACAGAAGAAAATATATGATATATTCAAGAATGGAACTAGAGCTAAAGTATAGAGTACAATGGACAAAGAAGCTCAAGAAGTGCCTCAAGAAACTTCTAAAACATAAAATAGAAATGTTATATATCTATAGATATAGATATAGATATATTTTTTAAACCTCCCTAATTTGGACTAATTGGTGGGACAGCAGTTTGAATTAGTGCTTACAGCACAAAGAGGTTAAATACAACTTTGGGTTCCAGTGTTCAAAGAAAATGAACAGATGATTCGAGTATCTTGCCTTCTCATCAAAATATTGCAACCAATATATATATATTGGAGAAAGAAATGAGGTTTAAAGCTATCTTTTAACCATTTATACCATTACCAAAAGTTACTGGGAGAAATTCAGTCACTATGCAAAGAACAAGGATTTAAAAAAAAAAATGACAAGTTTACAATGAATTTAACTGGTCATACTTCACATAACATAAAAATAAAAACTATATTATTATCAGTAGTTTTTTTATTGTGTTTTATGGTTCTATTCCAACAATTATTACCTGCTTTATCAAAAAAACTGCTTTTCAACCTTGAATCCAAATCTTTATGGGGTTTATCCAACCGTTTTTCACGTTCATGATAAGTTAGGTCTCTATTTTTCTCCTTTCCAGAAAATGTCTCTTTGCTGTTTTCTCTTACTAGACTAAAATCTTTCCGTATTGATTTAAAGACAGAAACCTGATCAAACTGTTTAGGAAAGTCTTTTTTTAATTTATTTTGAATTTGTATTTCATTTTCATTGTCTGATTCATGCTGTGTGACTCTTCTCTCTACTTCCAAGCTATCATCAGTATGAATTGAAGAAACAAGATTGTCCTTTGAACTAAAATCCTGTTCATCCTCATTGTCACTACCAACGACCGGAATTCCTGCAAGATCCCCAGAGTTCAAAAAATAATCATCTTCATCCAGCAATGAATTTTCAGATCCTGTTTGATTCGGCACTCCATAAGACATGCTGTCAAGGGTAGGAGTTAAGTTGTGGTCTATATCTTCAGACATTTCTGTATCCATGATACCACCACCTTAAAAAGTAAAATACTGTTTAGACAAACGATAGTGCTACAGATGACCACAATTATAAGGTCTGTCTGGTATTTAACCAAAAATTTTTTCTTTTCAAACAAAATATAGATAAATATTACCACAATACTCCTTTAACACTTTGAAATAGATGTAACTATCCCTACCTGTCAGTTAAGAAAATGGGGGCCCAAAACTTCAGAAACTAGGTTAGAAAGGAGGGCAATGTGATATAGATAAAAGGGTACCATCTTCAGAATCAGACATATCTGCGTTGAAATCATAGCATGATCCTGAAAATATGTGACCTTGAGAAGTAAACTCTCAGAGTCTACCCATAAAACAGTATAATACTCACCTTGGAGATTTGTGGTGAGGATTAGTGATACCTTTTATAAAGGGCCTACTAACACACAGTGACTAACACCTAGAAGGGAACATATAAGTGCTAATTATAATTGTTATGGTGATTCTGGGGAGCTGAGATTACAACACAGGTCTCTGGTCTCAGAGTCCCATTTTCTCCCCACTAACACTAATAAGCACTTATAACTGTTAGTGTTTACAATGGTAAATATTTAAACAAAAATAAAATTTATCCAACCTAGAATAAATTTTAAAAACTATTTACTGTTCATAACTATACGCTAAAGCCTCTCCCATTCCAAAACAAAAAAACCCAGCCCTATACGCCCCTCAGTCACCTTTCCTTCACAAACTTGGAGAAAAAAGGTCTACACTAGTTTGTTTCTACTTCATCTCCCAATCACTAATCGTTTGAGCTTAATGCTATCAGCTCTCAACTTCCCATTGGAATTACTGTCATTAACATCATGAATGATCTCCTAATGGTCAAATACAATTGACTTTTTTCACTCCTTATGTGACATGTCCCATAAAATTCTTTTGGTTTTTTTGACACTATTATTTCTTCTTACCTAAGTGGCCTATTTATTTTATACTCCTCTTCCTCTGATCATGGCTTCAATATTAGCTTTTCTACAGAATTCCAGATTGGGCTATTTTGCTCACCTCTGTAGCCTTTACTTTTGCTACTGACTTCTAGGCACTTTAAGCTTAGAACTTTCTTCCAAGATTCAATTGTCTATATTAACTAGCTCCTGTACGTCCTCTAGGGAATTCCAAGTTAGTATTTCTAAAATCAAACTCATCATGTTGGGCCGGCCCGGTGGCGCACTGCTACAGTGCACTGCTTGGGAGCGCAGTGGCGCTCCCGCCGAGGGTTCAGATCCCACATACAGACCGGTTCCCGCTCACTGGCTGAGCGAGGTGCGGGCACAACACCGAGGGTTGCGATCCCGTTGCCGGTCCCGGTACGGGCGCGACACTGAGGGTTGCAATCCGTTGCCGGACACGAAAAAAGACAAAAAAAAAACTCATCATGTTTCTGTTCCAAGCACACCTTTCTTATATTTTCCTCACTTGATTAACAAATTCACCAAGCCAGCAGTTGCTCAAGATAGAAAAGAGAATTACTCCAATTCTCCTCCTCCCTGGACAAATTCTATCAACTGTACTATTTACTTTCTTTCAAATCCATCTCTTCCACTCAGCATCTAGTTTCAACACTCTACACAATTCTTCCTGAACTACTGCAATACTTCCAACAGTGTACTAACTCAATTCACATGGATATCTAGGAAGCAACCAAATTCTTACAAACCCTATGCCCAAACCACATTTAAGTGTTCCATGAGTGGAAAAACTTGTACTGATAAAAATAGAGTGAAGCAAAGACTGAAAATATTAGTGGCACTTGCATCCTTGTTTTTATTTGTTCCTAAAGCCCAGATGTACCCTTCATGTTGTTCATTTTTCAACCCTGGATTCCACGATCCAATAAATTCCCCTTTTTGTTTAAGTTAATTTGAGTTGGATTATTTGTAATCAAGTCCTAACTGATAAAGGCTCCCAATGAAAGCTTTCTTCAAGTTACCCTACTCCATAAAGATGCCAGAATTATCTTTCTAATACATAAACCATTCCATATTATATCATCTCTTGAGATCCTTCAATAGCTCCCTCTGACTAAAGTATTCATTCATTCATTCAGCACATATTTATCAGGAAACCACTCTGTGGTAAGTACTGTACTAGGTTCTAGGGATAAAATGATAAAAAAAGATAGTTAGGATTCCCCCTTCCTCACAGAGCTAGAAAAACAGACAAAAATTAGAAACAGTGTGATGGTGATTAAATGAAAATAATCTGATCCACAATGATGTCAAAAGGGGTCGGGCGGGGAAGAAAAGCCTTTTTTTTTTAAAATCAGAAAAATGCTTGCTAAGGCTGGCTGATTAGCTCAGTTGGTTACAGCATAGCCTTATAACACCCAGGTCATGGGTTCAGATCCCCGTACTGTCCAGCCACCTAAAATAAAAATGCTTACTAATAAATACAGAGGTAATAGTAGATGTGAGAAATGACTCTTTTGTACTTTCTGAAATAATCTATTCGGACAACAGATGGTAAAAGATACTAAAATCTTCGGAGATGCAAGCTAAAGAACTTACAGGTGAGGTATAGTGTCTATAACTTACTTTCACATAGCACACCACATAGAGCAAGAAGCAGGGAGAGAGCAGGGGAGAGGATAAGTGATACTATAGATACTCATTGTAATGTTCTTTCAATTTTTCCATTTATTTTAAAATTCTCATAAGAATAGAAGATTAAAGAGAAAATATAAATGAAGCAGGGTGTCAAACCAAACACATGCACATGAGTGCAAACACGCACATACCCCCACCAGACTATAAGCAATAAAATTTTAAGTCATCAGGGTTAGAGACTTTTCTATTCAACATTTTATCCTTAGTAGCTGACCACATAGTATGTGCTCTGTAACTGTTTCATGAATGAAAAACCACGCATTTTATATGGTCAGCAATTCAGTTCTATAGTATATGAGAAGTATTACTGAAAAAAGCAACTTTAAATATTTCTACATTCAAATTCAGGATATAATATTGGGAGAAAAGGGTAGCCACCTGGAAAAACTTAGATCCCTAACTCACACCGAAACAACTTCCAGATGTTCTAGAACATTCTTCCAGATTTTTTTTTTTTTTTTTTTTTTTTTTTTTTTTTTTTTTTCCGTGTCCGGCAACGG
>NW_007726217.1:504294-508094 GCF_000696425.1 Galeopterus variegatus | reverse complement strand
TTTTGTCTTTTTCCGTGTCCGGCAACGGATCGCAACCCTCAGTGTTGCCCCCGTACCGGACCGGGGACCGGCAACGGGATCGCAACCCTCAGTGTTGCTCCCGCGCCTTGCTCAGCCAGTGAGCGGGAACCGGTCTGTATGTGGGATCCGAACCCTCGGGCGGGAGCGCCGCTGCGCTTCCCAAGCGGCGCACTTATCCAGTGCGCCACCGGGCCGGCCCAGAGATGTTTGTTTTTTAAACATAAAAAACAAACCAGTAAAATTAAAGAAACCATGAAAGAATTATTTTTAAGTCATAAAGGAGGGACAAGTCTTTCTAATGATGACACAAAATCAGAATAAAAGACTATTTATTGAATAAAAACATAAAAGATCAAATGTGACTCCAAAAATTCCTAAAGAGAAGAAAACACAAGCCAAATCAAAATATAAAGGATAAACTAGTTTAAAAGATTTTATTGCACTTTGTATCACAAAAGGCAATTTCCCTAACAGATAAAGATAACATGCATGGTTCAAAAAAGATGCAGACAACCAACCAATCCGTATGTAAAAGCAAAGAATTTAAACAAACACTTCACAGGAAGGGAAATACTAAAATTCAACAACAGAAATAGAGATTAGTAATGCAATGAGATACCATGTTCACAAAGCAGGTTGGTAAAGACAAAAGGTTTTGATAACAGTCTTGCAGCAATGCTACAGGCCAAACTTGGGAAACTACAGCCCAAAGCCAAAAAACATACAAAAAAGATTTTGTGACAGAGACCACAAGTGGGCTGCAAAACCTAAAATAACAGAACATTTGCCAACCCTTGTAATCAAATACTGGTAGGAGTGCAAGCTGGTACAAAACTAAAAAAGAACAATTAGGCAATATATACCTCTTGACCCAACAATCCAACTTTTAAGAATTTTTGCTGCAGATACAATCTTCCAAGAGATCTATGAAAAAGAAAATTTATGGCAGCAAAAGACTGGAAACAGCTTATCTGTCCATCAGTGAGGCTAAATATTTTACATATGTAGGGTAAATGCAGGACATAGCCCTATTCCTCCCTCCCTGTACAAACCAGAGTTTCCCCTCTCCCCTGGGAGACTACCCCTGGCCAAGGTAGTTACCCAAGGAAAGGCTTGTCCTCCTTAAAACAAACAGGAGGCTGGGGGGAGCAGGGACCCTAAGTAAATGAACAAACACTCTGGTGCCAGGAGAACAGCGAGTAGGTTAACTTATCTACTCAGCTAGATCTCCCGTGCTATCTGAGTTATGTGAGCTGGGTGAGGATCTGAAAGTAAGCCTGAAAATGATTCACACCCCTACTCTGATCTGTTAACTATATAACTGTTGTATGTACTCCATGGCAGCGCAGATTTTCTGACCAACAGGCCACCACTGGTACCTCTCGTAAGTCTAATAAACCAATGTCTCTACCCATTGGATCTGCAGGTGATTTCTTTGGAATAGGCAAACACTACACAAGTGCCCTCTCAGATCTGGGGCTCCTGCATTACAACATACCTACAATGGAATATTATGTAGTTGTTTAAAAAGAATGAGGCAGATTTATATGAGTTCCCAAGATCTACTAAGTAGAAATGTCAAACCGAGGAAGAAAAAAATTATATATTTATTATTAAATATTTAATTACATAAAATGCTACCACTGCTTTAAAAATTCTGATTTTCTCTGAGAAGCAAAATAGGGTAGCTGGAAGATAGAAACACTTACTTTTCAAAGTATACCCATTTTTATCTTTGAGTTTTGAAGGATACACATCTATTACCTATTAGAAAAAAAGTTAAAATATTTATTTGAAAATGCACTAGATATTTAAAGCTTTCTCAGAGATGTCAATTTCTAACAAAGCATCTAACTTGAACCTGCAATTTTGGTACTTATCGTACAATAAATCCATAGGCTGCATAAAACGTGAGATAACTAAAATGTAAGTACTAGTTATACTAATTAACTGGAACAGAATTCTTCTCATCCTTGTGGTCCATATAACCAAACAAAAGAATCAGCTTCTGTTTCTCAAAGTCTAGATCTACAGAACAAACCACAACACTGTGATCACAGTAGCTGAAAGTGCACTTCAAAACACCAATTTCTCATGGAAGATTCCTGGCTTTTAGACACTGTGTGTTTGCTTGGCATATGTAAGGGAAAACAAGGATGGTATGGCTGGAATTGAATGAGTGATAGAAGAGTGCTAAAAAAGAGAAAAGAGAAGTAGAGGATAAATCTATTAGGAATTTGCAAACCATAGAAAAAACTGTAATGTATTTAAATGTGAAAGTAAGTCATTTAAAGATCCTAAAGAGGGATTAACATGATTTGTGTTTTACAAGGACCATATGTTCTACAGATGGCTTCTGTGTACTATAAAGCTGTTAAGTGTTATAGGAGGTGAAGAATGGAAGCAGAAAGACCAGTTAGGAGGCTATTGTGATAATCCAAGGAAAAAATGGTGCTTAAGACCAGGGTAATTATAGCAAAAGTGAAAAGTGGTCAGATTTGGGTATATTTTGAAGATAGAGGCATTTCCTGATATATGAGATGCTGGGTATAAAATAAGTCAAAGATAACACAATAGAGTGCCATTTCCTGAGATGGGAACACTAAGGGAGGAACGGACTGAAAACAGTAGTGTGAACAGTTTGCTTTGGGGCCTGTTAATTTTGATATCCTTATTAAATCCTCAAGTGGAGATATCAAGAAGAAAGTTGGATATATTAGTCTGTAGTTAAAAGAGGGGACTCTTGCCAAGTAATGAGATATAAGTTTGGGACTTGCCTTGGGTTGAATGTCCCCCCAAAACTTAGTCCCCACTGTAACTGTTGAGGGTGGGAAATCCTATTATGGTAATTGAAAGGCAGGGCCTTGAAGAGATTATTGGATTATACGATTCATGCCGTAGTGAATGGATTAAAAATGGTGGTCATGGGTGTGGTTCTGAGGGCTTTAAAAGAACAGTGCATGAGGAACTGACTGTCTGTTCCACGATTTTCACAATGTGGTATACTCTGCTGTCCCTGTTACCACCACCAAGGCCTTCACCAGCTGTGTTCCCTGGACTTTGGATTTCCTAGCCTCTGCAACTGTAAGCAATACATTTTGTTTTCTTTATAAATTACTCAGTTCCCATGTATTCTGTTATAAGCAACAGAAACAGACTAATACAGGACTCATCAATGAAGAGATGAGACGAGATAAAACCCAGTGAGTTTATTTACTACATGTGGAAGAAAGCTGAGAGTCCTGAGATAATTTAATATTTAGAAATATGGTAGAATACTGTACACAGGTATTGATATTCAACAACATACCCCACAAATAGGTATAATCAACAGCATTTCAATAAAAAAAAATTAAATTAAAAAAAAATCTGGTTAGAAAGGAAGGAATCAAGAAAAAAGACTAAGATGAAACAATCAGTGAGGTAGGAGGAAAAAGAGGAGACTGATGTCATAGAAGCTAAATGAAGAAAATATTTTTCTTTAATTTAATTTTATTTACTTTTTTTCCTAATTTTATTTTGTCAATATACAATGAGGTTGATTATTGTGGCCCATTACTGAAACCCCCCTCCCTCCTCCCTCCCACCCAACAATGTCCTTTCTGTTTGTGTGTCGTATCAACTTCAAGGAGTTGTAGTTGTTAAGTCTTCTCCCCCTCCCCGGTTTTTTTTTTCTGTGTGTGTGTGTGAATTTATTTATTTATTGTTAGCTTCCACCAATAAGTGAGAACATGTGGTATTTCTCTTTCTGTGCCTGACTTGTTTCACTTAATATAATT
>NW_007726217.1:503215-503944 GCF_000696425.1 Galeopterus variegatus | reverse complement strand
TATATTAATCCTTTGTCAGATGTATATTTTGCAAATATTTTCTCCCACTCTGTTGGCTGTCTTTTAACTCTGTTAATTGTTTCTTTTGCTGTGCAGAAGCTCTTTAGTTTGATATAATCTCATTTGTTTATTTTTCCTTTGGTTGCCCGTGCTTTTGGGGTCTTATTCATGAAGTCTGTGTCCAGATCTATTTCCTGAAGTGTCTCTCCTATTATTTCTTTAAGAAGTTTTATTGTTTCAGGGTGTATGTTTAATTCTTTAATCCATTTTGAGTTAACTTTAGTGTATGGTGAAAGGTACGGGTCTAGCTTCATTCTCCTGCATATGGATGTCCAGTTCTCCCAGCACCATCCATTTCCTAAAGAGGCAGTCTCTTCCCCAGTGTATAGGCTTGGTGCCTTTGTCAAAGATCAGATGGCTGTAGGTGTGTGGGTTGATTTCCGGATTCTCTATTCTATTCCATTGATCAGTGTGTCTGTTCTTATGCCAGTACCATACTGTTTTGGTTATTATAGCTTTGCAGTATAGTTTAAAGTCAGGTAGTGTTGTGCCTCCAGCTTTATTTTTTTTGCTCAGCATCGTTTTGGCTATGTGTGGTCTTTTGTTATTCCATACAAATGTCTGGAGAGTTCTATCCGTTTCTGAGAAAAATGTCATTGGAATTTTGATGGGGATTGCATTGAATTTGTATATCACTTTGGGTAGTATGGCCATTTTCACTATGTTGAT
>NW_007726217.1:501306-501908 GCF_000696425.1 Galeopterus variegatus | reverse complement strand
TTGTGTGTGTCCAGAAATTTATCCATTTCCTCTAGATTTTCAGTCTGGTTGGCGTGTAGTTGTTTATAGTAGTCTTGAATGATTCCTTGTATTTCAGATGGATCAGTTGTAATATCACCTTTTTCATTTCTAATTTTTGTTATTTGAATCTTCTCTCTTCTTTTTTTTGTTAGCCATGCTAATGGTTTGTCATTTTTATTTATCTTTTCAAAAAACCAACTTTTTGATTCGTTGATCTTTTGTATTGTTTTTTGGGTTTCAATTTTGTTAAGTTCTGCTCTAATCTTGATGATTTCTTTCCGTCTGCTTACTTTAGGTTTGGATTGTTCTTGTTTTCCTAGATCTTTAAGGTGCAGTGTTAGGTTGTTCACTTGCCATCTTTCCATTCTTCTGAGGTGAGCATTTAATGCAATACATTTCCCCCTTAATACTGCTTTTGCAGTATCCCACAGGTTTTGGTATGATGGATCATTGTTTTCATTAGTTTCAATAAATTTTTTGATTTCTTGCTTGATTTCTTCTTGGATCCATAAGTCATTAAGTCGAATGCTGTTTAATTTCCATGTGTGTAGTTTCCAGAATTTCATTTGTTATTGATTTCT
>NW_007726217.1:500462-501296 GCF_000696425.1 Galeopterus variegatus | reverse complement strand
GCTGTTTATATCAGTCTTGAATGATTCCTTGTATTTCAGATGGATCAGTTGTAATATCACCTTTTTCATTTCTAGTTTTTGTTATTTGAATCTTCTCCCTTCTTTTTTTTGTTAGCCTTGCTAGTGGTTTGTCATTTTTATTTATGTTTTCAAAAAACCAACTTTTTGGTTCATTGATCTTTTGTATTGTTTTTTGGGTTTCGGTTTCATTAAGTTCTGCTTTGATCTTGATGATTTTCCGTCTACTAACTTTAGGTTTGGATTGTTCTTGTTTTTCTAGATCTTGAAGGGGCAGTGTTAGGTTGTTCACTTGCCATCTTTCCATTCTTTTGAGGTGAGCATTTAATGCAATACATTTCCCCCTTAATACTGCTTTTGCTGCATCCCACCAGTTTTGGTATGATGTATCATTATTTTCATTAGTTTCAATAAATTTTTTAAATTCCTGTTTAATTTCTTCTTGGACCCATAAGTCATTAAGTAGAATGCTGTTTAATTTCCATGTGTTTGCATAGTTTCCAGAATTTCGTTTGGTATTGATTTCTAGTTTTAATCCATTATGGTCTGAGAAAATACATGGGATAATTCCAATTTTTTTGAATTTCTTGAGACTTGATTTGTGTCCTAATATGTGATCTATCCTGGAGAATGATCCATGTGCTGATGAGAAGAATGAATACTCTGAGGTTGTTGGATGGAATGTTCTGTACATATCTGCCATGTCCAATTGGTCTAGAGTATTGTTTAGATCTTGTGTTTCTCTGCTGATTCTTTGCTTAGATGATCTGTCCAATATTGACAGTGGAGTGTTCAGGTCCCCTGCTATTATGGTAT